>NC_141136.1:116450336-116602591 GCF_053477565.2 Lygodium microphyllum
GCCAGAGAGAGAGAGAGAGGGAGGGAGGAAGGAAACAGCTCACCGATGACCCCGCAGAGGAGCCCCAGATGTAGCGACGTGCCTGCCATTCCATTCTAAGACGAGAAGGGTCGGTAGTGTCACGAATAAGGTGGCGGGCATGAGTGGGTCATGCACATGCAGCAAAAGGTGAGCGAGACATGGTCGGTGGGTTGAAACAGCGCCTCTTAGGCAGGCTTTCTATTTGCCGATGATTTCCCACTAATGATAGCCACGTAAGGTGCTAACCCATGGAGACGCCACGCAAGGTGCTAACCTACTTGCCGATGATTGCCCACTCATGATGGCCACGTAAGGTGCTAACCTATGGAGACCGAGTCTCCAGTGGAGAGGGTCCAGTGATGCTTGATCTAATTCGGTAGTCTAACTGTGCATTCAGCAATTCTTTCATGGAAAAGTAACGACAAAATGCATCGGAGTAGCATTAAAGCCAGTTTCCACTCTACTCATGGTTCCCAAAGAGTCTCTCCATTTTGGGACACTCCCCCACAACATTAATGTTGATGTCATTAAGCTCCTTCACAAAAGAGATGATAGGAACATCCTTAGCAATTGGATACCCATTACATGCCTTACAAAAGTGTTTACCAAAACTCTTGCTAGGAAAAATTTAGGCTAATTGAACCGATCTGAATTAGGAGAGACATGGTGAACTCTTTCTAAGAGAAACTTTGGCTACTTGGACCAATGAATTAGAAGAGGGCATGCTGAACTCTTGATAGGAGAATCTTAGGCTACTTGGACCAATTAATATGAAGGAGGTAGAAGGTTTTTATCCAATAGAGAGATATTCTAGACTCATTTATAATCTTATGGGAATGTATGGTGCATGGCTAATTTAAACAAGATTTTGTCTTCTTGACGATAGATATTGACAAAGCCTATGATATGCTTGAAGGGGATTTCATCTCTCATTCCATAGTAGTTGATATGGGGTGTGGTAGGATTTCATCAAGTTTGTGGGAGCCTTCTTTGGCAATACTTCTTCAAAGTTGTCAATAATTGGAGTAGTAACTCCCCTCTTCCTACTTATGATCTTTATCAAAGAAGGCTACCCTTGGCACCTCTACTCTTTGCCATAAGAACTGACTCATTAGATGGTTGGTCCAAAGTGAATTGGGAATGGTAACCTTCAAGGTATTTTCCTTCTTTACTTAGATAAGCAAATGGTCCTATATTAGTTTACACATGATACTAATGGCATTGCTTACAATGATTAGGCCTCTATTGTGTTCTTTTGGTAGTGCATTTTACTTTTCTATGAAGCTTTAGGTTCAGTTGCCAACCCACATAAAACTACCATTAAAAGCTCCATTTGTCCCTCTCTTCCCTTCCCCCCTCCCCCCTATTTTTCATGTCTCTATGAATAGATCCAATAAGTATTTAGACTCCTCGACATCCCAAAAGGCTTCATGGTAACTCGAAATCAAAGATGTTAGTGGGTTATGGCTAGGATTAGGAAGAAAATGTGGACTATTGGATGGGATGACAACTTCGAAGAGCATTGGCTCCCTTTGAGGCAATTCACTTCCTCTAGTCTCATGGAATTAGATGCCTTTTATAGAAATTTCTCTCTCTCCATCAAGGATAAGTTTGGGTTAAAAGATGAACTCGACTTTGTTTTAGATAGAATGAACAATTGGATCCTTCAAAATCTATAGCCATTCAAATCCAGGGCCCTCTTAATCACATGACCTTTGGGTGGGGAGATAAGAGGCCTCTTCTTCCCTTACTTGTTCTCCCTAACATTGAAAGCATTGTAGAGATGTTGAATGATAGATAGCATGTTAATGGAATGCTTAATGGAATTTCAATATTGAGGCCTATTGACTCCCTCAATCTAGGGCAAACACCTAGTGTTCATGTGGCTAATCTCCCGCAAAGTAGTTTGTAATGGAGAGAGAGAGTTCAAAAGCTGTCTGAGTGGTGGCATTTGTGTAAGATGTGAAAAAGCAATCAAAAGTTTACCCCATTATTTGAATTGTAGATATGATGAAGAGGCTCTTTCACTTATATATAGATTCATCAAGTTCTATCAGCCCTACAAATTTAATTGGAAAGAGATCCTTCTTGATGAATCTAATGGATTACTTACCACTATTTGAAACTGGCTACAAGCTAACTTCTTGTGGTCCATTTGGAAATAGATGAATTCAACTACTTTCATGGTGACACATCTATGTTGGTGAATAAATTGAGATGGTCTCTCTTGTTTAAGGTTCAAGAGCAGTAAAAAGCCTTAATTAAAGGATATCTCAAGAAAAAACAACCCAAGTTGCCCATGTAAAAGAAACGAAGCAATTAGATTTCCCATTCCAACATTCCCCAATGAAGAGGAGGCTATTGCACTTTTTATAGACATTAGGAATGCCTTGATCATGCCCTAAAGTTCACTCTCCTACAATAAGAAAGAATAATGCTATTGATAGGATTTTTGAAGCAAGTCTATCAAGAAGAGGACTGAGAGGTGAGAGAAAAGAGAGCAAAAGAGAGAGAATGAGTGACGATGAGAGAGAATGACTAAAAAGATAGGAGAGAAGAGAAAGAAGCCATGGAAGCTATAAACACGAAGGTAAGATAGGAGACAATAATTCTATTATTTCCGAAAGTGATGAAAATTACATGTTCACACCTTTTATACCTATGTGAGTGTGACAATGTATTATTCATCATCTTTCTCTAAAATAAAAGTCTTCCTAGCTTCTTACAATCCATCCCTTCCCAAAGATTTTTGCTCACAACAACAAAATTAGAATGGCTAAAAAGGGCGGAGAAAACAAAGTACTACTTTGATCTCAGCTTTAGAAATGATGGAAAATGAATGCAAAAAATGAAATCTATTGATTGAAATAAACACATAAAGAGAAGCCTCTACCATATACACAATCTCAATGTATTCGAAATGAAGTTTGAGCCTTTGGATCTTCAAGAAAAGGTCCATGTAGAGAATAGACAACTTGTAGAAAAAAAGGCATTGTTGAGCAAAAACTACCATAGCTCTTGACAGAATAATCCAAATGGGATGTGCCACATACATGTCAAAAAGTAGCTATCAAAGAGTAATTCAACCTTATACAGGTGGTATATTTCTGAAAATTAGGCAAAGTAAAGACTAAGTCTAAACAAACTGTTGTCTAGGCTTTATCTACACCATAATTGGCTCATTTGTACAAGGCTTTAGCCATTAGTACATCTGTAAGTATGGAAACTCATCCAAAATAAAATCAAGCCTCCAAGAAGCTTCCTTGAGTAGCAAACCTCTCCATTTGATCATATACTTAGTGGTAAATTAAGAGCAAAGCTTCTTCTCACATTGTCGTATGATCTCCTCACACTACAAGATATAGGCCTTATACCGACGTTAAAAGCGGCAAAAATGTAAATAACAAAATTTGCCCACGTTGTCGCAAAAAGTGTTTATGGGAGCTTTCGCTCAACCACCAAGACCCATGGACCGCTTATTGTTTCAAGCGTTCCAAGCTGAGCACTAATGGCTATCTCTCACATAGCCGACGCGCCATCCATATCTACGGGTGTAGTGAGCTTACCTCCATGCCGATCGAGTTACCTCCTCTCCCGTACACTCCGGTAGCTCCACGATCCAAGTGCAAGCTTCAAGCAAGCTCCATCCTCAAGCTCCACGCTCCAATCTCCATAGCCACGAGCAAGACAAGAGAAGAGAAGGGAAGAGAAGAAGAGAGGAGAAGATGGAGAGCTTCTCCTCCCTGGTCCCTCACCCTCACCCTCACACACTCACTCCCTCACACTCTCACACTCCCTCTCTCAAGCACAAGCTCAAGCAAGCAAAAACAAGAAGAAGAAGAAGAAGAAGAGGAGAGCTACTTTTGGCCACACACAAGAATGAGCTTCTCATTCACTTTTCAACTTTATATACAAAACCCTAAATCCCTTTTGGGCGGTCATCCCCTTATCCCCTTTTTTACATGGCCGACCATGGTCTATGTCCTTTTTCCCATTGTCCTCCTATCTTTCTAGCTTCCTTTCCACCGCCCATCTACATTTACAAATTGCACAGGTGAGAGCCCGGCATTCTTAAAATAAATCATGGCGCCCTTGCGCTTTTTTACAAAAGTATTGACTTGCGCCTTTCCTTGTGCGCCTTTTTTCTTTATTTAGGAATTTTCTGTACTTCTTGCGTTTCCATATTTTTCTTGGCACGCCTTCATCTTCCATTTCACTTTTTCCTTGGCCTTGTCTTCTGCTTCAACTTTTCCAGATTTTCCACATTTGTTCGTTTGAGGGTTAATATTACCCCCCTCCTAGACGAGTGCCAGTCCCATGGCACTCACCGTTGTAGGTAGCAGTCTTTGGCATGCATTGAAGACGTGGGTGAAAGGAACATCGATGGTTGCCATGGAGGAGTGTTTGTGGTGGTGTGGAGGAAGGTCGTTGGGGGCACGTTGGTGGCCTAGGTGGCTGGTGGTAGGGTTGTTGGAGTTGATGGTAGGGCTATTCTTTATTGGGAATTGCACTGATGGCCAACACAAGTGTTGGTTTGTTGGGGATTTTGCACATGATGATTCTTGGCGGGCTTGCAGGATGATAAAGGATAAGAGTTCAAAGTTGGGTGTCGATGAAGAGCGAATGACACTTTCATTGGAGTCTTCAATGCTTGCAATTGAAAACCTCTCATAGGTGGTCTCTCCCTAGGGGTAGTGCTAGTCTTCTCTATCGTGCAGAAGACGTAATTCAATTAGTTTGGAAGACAGGTTGAACTCTAAGTAAGCTGAGAGTACAGTCCTGCACTTGAGGACCCAAACTATGTATATATTTCGGTGCAGATATTATGTGAGTGCTCGTGCATACTTAGATATTACGTAGTTAGAAGACCGCGGGCTGGTTTCTCGTAACAATGTGTGGATGAAGCAAAGTTGTCCATGTTGAGAAGAAGTACATGTGAAGGTGTACGAGACATCCTTTGCGTTGTGACTACATGATGTAGCATGATTGAACACAGGGACACTGCACTGTCGGTAGCTGGTAGCTATTGGACCTGCGTGATGAGGACAGTGTACTTTTCATGGCCATTCGTGCAGTGCTTACCACGATTGATTGCAATGGTATTAAGGTAGAGTGCAAGAGGGAATCGTGCAAATGGGTTAGGGTGACAGGTCTAACCATAGGCGAGACAAGCTCCCTAGGTATGTCCTACCCTTGATGTGCCCTGAACAATTGTGGGTGATGCTAAAGGGCTAGGGGACTAGGGACAGAGCCAGCCGACCAAGGTCACTGGACGTACCTAATTTGAGGACCCCTAGGTGTTGCGCTGTGATCGTGAGTGCTTCGTATCTTTTCATTCTTTTTTTTTCTTTTTTCTTTTTCTGTTTTCTTTTTTGTTTCTTTTTCTTGTGCATTTTTCTTTCTTTCTTTTTGTCTCTTTTCTTTTCTCCCTTTGTTTTTGTTTTTGTTTTGTTTTGTTTTGTTTGTTTTTTTTGGACTTGCCTGCGTACAACCATTGCAATATATTGAGGCTATCAGCCTTTCAATGGGTTGGGAAATGTCAAGCTTCGAAGGCTCAGGAAATGGATATTACAGTGATGATTGTGCCCTAGTCTTGTTGTTAGAGAAGTAGTCTTGAGATGGGGAGATACACTTGAGATCTTGCAACCCCCTTTGGAACGTGCAATGTTGGTACAATTGGGATAATAGTTGCTGTGAGTGCTCGACGTAGAGTGTAACCCAGAAAGACGAAGTGGTTAAGATCATACTCTGGGCCATGCGACGTGGGCACTCGCACATGTGATTTTTGCTTTCGCCGGCGTGGCTTTGTAGCGGCTCTTGGTGGGGTCGTTGGTCTTGCGGTGGCTTGGGCATTGAACACTTTCGCACAAAGATATGTATCATCCTACATCCACTTGTCACTTCATGAGAGTACATGCATGGCATATGCAACAACTATAATAAACCAGTGCAACTCAAGAAGACATCACTTATCTGAATTCCATGGTGTTGACTTAGATACTTATCACCTTCGCTTGATTAGCTTTTTTGTTTGCTAAAGACGTGAAATATATTAAACGCACATATGAAAAGTTTGTACAATTGGAGAACATGTCAGCACGTAACCCTTTAGAGACAAAAAGTCATGGCTAGGTAGCATTTGATAAGCCTTTTACATAACGTGGGGCTACTCTATTTCTACGAGGCGGGGCGAGTCCGGTGGTCAGGCGACTGAGGCTGTGATGGTGAGGGGCTCCTGTAAGGTTGGGCAGGGAAGATGTCGGCTGGGACTTGAATGGTGTAGTCCCTGGCCGCAACTGTTTCTAGAATGCTTTTGAACAATGCATCAAATTCCTGCTTGTCTCAAGCTGCCCTCTCCTCTTTCGAGCACCTGGTGCCCGAGCGTCTGGTGGGGGCCCACACAACCGGTGTTGCCACTCCTTGTGTGCTCCCTTGAGCTTCTATTCCCCTGGCTTGGGGATCTTTTGGCCTACGTCCGGGCCGGTGTCACTTGGGGCCTCATTTCTCTACATACCTTTTAAGGGTAGGTACGTAGCGTCTTGGCGGAGGAGCTTGTGCTGCATGCTCCCTTCGATGGCAGATAGCATCCTTGCAAGCTAGCTACACTGGGTGCTCCATGTTAGCTATCGTAGGGGGACCTGCAAAATGCAAACCAAGGATTAGGCCTTGAGACAGGATAAAACTATTCGCATAGAAGGGATTATACAGTGGGTTATCAAGCGCATATGATGAGGAGGGGAGAGGTAAGGCATGCAGTGTTTGTTGTAGAGGGATGGCCCCCATGATGATGTTCCTTTTTTTTCCAGCCATTAGCAGATCTTGGCTTATGCTAAGTTGTGTGGACTGGTCGTCATGGAGTGGGGCAAGGCTCATCCTCAGAAGGATAGACCGGAAAGGGGGAAAGGTGTATAGAAAGGGACGGTACCCCATCTACACCATTAGAGTTGTTGGTCAATGCTTCCTATGGCGGTAATGAGGGTTGCATGCCCTTTACTTGGAGGTGGGAATGGTCACATGACTTCTAAATGTGTGGTGAGAGGAGGACATGAAGAGCTTAGTCTGTCAAACCCAACTCTTCTCCCTGCGCTTGACTATCATTGCTTGTGTGTGTTGATATTATCTATACAAGGTCACAAAATTCATTGTTTATTTATGTACATGTTTACGAATCCATGTCACTTCATGAGGATAAAAACCAATTGTAGAACTCAGGAGTGTGGCACATGCATCTAGTACTTGTGGCAGCCTTCTTAATAACATCAGGTATTTTGCAACGTCAAGTATCATGCTACCTTGTCCGAGTCTACTTGCAACACGTAGCTCCTTCTCAGTGAGAACCTTATCAGCCAAAGAGTTCAGCTAGTTCCAGCTAAGTAGGAGGGTCCTAAATAATCTAATATAGTTACATGTTGTTACAAAGGTGGAGTTTGGGTAGCAAGAGGAGGAATTCCTCCAAAATGATCCATGGATTCCTATAGAACTTGTTATGAGAAGGCGAGTCCTTCTTTGGGTTTTGTGGCATTGATGTTGTAGATCTTCGGGAAGTCGTATCGACCATGGATGTCATGGTCAAAATCTACTCCTACCCTTCGAGGATATGGTAGATAGACCGGATCATTTTGTTCGAAGGGCAGGGAGCCGCAAAATGGCATCCACACATCCACATTGCCGTTCCAGGCTCTTCTCCTCCACTTAGATTGGGATTCGTAGCCTTTCACTATGTGGGGTACCTCCTCAACCTTGTTTTCCTAGTAATCTTGGGATTCTTTCCCCCAGGTCATTGGATTCTTCTCTCGTTTAGTGAGCCATTAATCACCAACAAGCCTTCTTCCCATGGCAATTACTTCCGTTACTGCTTCAATGAAGAATACTTTGCTCAGGGCCACTAGGTATCGGAAGGTGAAATCGAAGGGCTGGTGTCGATTTTCCCAGTGCTCCCAAACTAAAAGTCTACCAGTGGCTTTGCAGACTTGGAAGGAGTCATGCATCCCCCTTGCTAAAAGTTGTAACTATGCAGACACTGGCCATGGCTAGGTGGATACGCTGTGACTCATAGTTGATATTGCAATGAGCTTTCTTTTTAAAGGTTTTATCCTAACAGTGACTCCATGCTTGCGCCTTTAGTGTTGGGCAACACATAGAAGATCATCGGCATGCTTTCAGAATCGATAGAAACTGCAGCTTTGCACTTTCCTAAGAGTGTGTATGATCAGCCCCCATACAGGCTGACTTTAGCATTAGTGGGATGTAATTGCGGTTTGCCAATTTGGGTCCAATGATTATGAGTTAAGACATTAAAGTCATGTCCCTCGTCGATCATTGCATTGAAGGTGCATGTATGCTTGACAATGACCATTATGCTTAGGTAAGCTTGTTCTACAACTTCCTCACCCTCATCGTCCATCTCAGTGATAGTGGCTACTCGTACATTGATAGGGGACTCTAGCATTGGAGACTCATGCAGTGGGTGTGTGTGAGGATAGTACTTCTTTATGCAATTGACATTGAAGAAGCCTATGCCCTCACCTTCTAAGGTCCCGAGTTCTACGTTGCTAGTTGACTAATGGCCTGAACTCTAAAAGGTCATAACCCCCTAAACTTCATTTTCTGTTTATGTCCCTTGACTGAGTACAATAGTACTAAGTTGCCTTGTTCAAAGACTTGCTGCTTGACATGCTTGTTAAACTAGCTTTTGCATCTTGCCTTCTCACATATTAGCACATGGCTAGCTAAAAGCCGAGTTTTCGATAAGCGTTCAAGCTCAATGTTCCGTCCATGCCTCCTTCCCATCCCATCTCTCTTGAATGGCTATCCTCAGTCTAGGGACGAAGAACTCTAATGGCAAAATTGCCTCAATTCCATAGGTCAACCTAAAGGGAGTGTGACCCACAGTTGTGCAATAGGCCCACAAGGCTTCCATCAACTTATTATCCTAGTTACTGTGCGAAGCAGAGACTACCTTGGTCAAGATGTTCACCAAGATTTTATTTGTGGATTCGGCTTGGCCATTTTCCTAAGGGTAATAAGGTGAGGATTTTTGATGGATGATTAGGAAGATGGATAGGAGATGAGCTATCACTTTGTTGATGAAGTGTGTGCCTTGGTCACTAACAAGTTTGATGGGGAAGTCAAATCATGAGATCACTTGCTCCCATAAGAACTTGGCAGTGGTCCTAGTGTCATTTTTTCTTGTGATGTGTGTGCTTTTGCCCATTTCGTTAGATAATCTATGGCAACAATGGTGTATTTAGCTTGTGAATACTATGCCACGGGACTAATGGGTCGTCCGATGAAGTCAATCCCCAATTTCTCAAAGGGTTGTCATGCAATGATTGGGGTTAGCTCCATGTGATCCTTACGAATAGGGACCTTAGTCTGTTGGCACTCATCACAATGCTTTACGAATCGTGCTACAACTTGGAAAAGAATTGGCCACCATAGCTGGGACTACATCACCTTGTGGGATGTCATGTCTCCACTGAAGTGTCCTCCTGCGATCCCGCCGTGTGCCTCTATGAGGACATCATGCATTTCATGCTTAGACGCATTTCATGCTTAGACATGCATTTTTGTACCAAACCGTCTTGCCCCAATCTATAGAGTTGGCTTGCTATCAACTGATAGGGTTGGATCTTCAGGATTATCACCTGAGCCAGGCCTTTTCTATTGGTCGTTCAAGTAGACCGTGCTCAAGTACTTGGACTATGTCATCTGCCCGATACAGTGTCATGTTGACTCTAAATAAATCTCTTTCACTGGATAAGCTAAATTGATGTGAGTCTGGAAAGTCATCTACAATGCCTTGTTTAGTAGCTTCTCATGTCGGGATGCGAGACATATGGTTAGCCATGTAGTGTTGTTTTCCTTTATGTACCACCATGGAGAAGTCAAATTCTAGAAGTAGAAGGAGCCATCAAGTGATGCGTCTTGTAGCACAAGGTTTATTAACAATATATAACAAGGCTTGATGGTCAACAAAGAAGGTAAAAGGCATAGCCAAAAGATAATGCTGAAACTTCTTTACAACAAACACCATGGCCAAACCCTTTCTCTTCATTGTTGATTAATTCATTTCGGTCTCAGTGAGTTATCTGCTGGCAAAGCTCACTGGGTAATCTAGGTTTTGTTCGCCAGGTTGGCACAACACAGCTCCTACGACGAATTTCGAAGTGTTAATGTGCACATGGAACGTGAGTGTCCAATCTGGGGCTCATAGAATTGGTGCAATGATCCAGGCCTTTTTCAATTCCTCATGTGCGCATTGGCATTCATCAGTCCATTCGAATATGATCAACAACTTATATAGAGATCTAGCAATCAGTGCATAGTTCAACACAAACCATTGATAATATCCGATATGGCCTAAGAAGCATTGAATGTCCTTGTAATCAGTTGGGGGATGGAAGGTCGACAATGACCTTGACTTTAAGAAGTTCGCAATACTGTTCTTCAACAATATGTGCCCTAGGATGCATTCGTGCTTTACCCAAAACTAGCACTTCAAGGGGTTCAATGAGAGACGATATAGTCGACACCATTCAAAGACCACTTGGAGTTTGTCTAAGTGTTCCCTCCAAGCAGAGTGAACACACAAGTTATCCACAAAGACCTCTAACTCCTTCCTAAGCATATCTTTGAATATATTGGACATAAGTTGTTGAAAGGTAGCTGGCGGGCATGACTATGCAAGCAAAGATGCCCCACTCAGTGGCAAATGCAGTCTTATGCCTATCATTAGGATGCACTTGCACATGATTGTATCCAGAGAATCCATCTAGAAAATTGTTGGCCTCTTTGCCAGCCACTCTCTCGAGCATGTGCTCGGTGTATGGCAATGGATAATTATCTCTCTTCGTAGTAGTGTTTACCTTTTTGTAATTGATGTGTGCTCTAATCTTTCCATTCTTCTTCAATAGGATGACTATGGGCAAAACCCAGTCTATGTGCTTAATTTCATAGATGAATCCTTCTCTCATTAGCTTGTCAATTTCTTCATTGACAGCATGGGCGTGCTTTGGATTCATGGGATATGGTCTGTCATGGGTATGTTGTGAGTCACTACACTCGGGTCTATCCCTTTGAGCTCTTCTAGGGATCAAGAAAGGATGTCTATATACTCTCGTAAGAGAGCAATGAGACTTGCTTCCTCTTTCTCAATTAAGCCATTGGCTATAAAGACAAGTCAAGGTGTCTCCCCTTCTCTAGCTAAATTGACCTCCTTGACCTTGGTGGGTCCTTTGATTGGTTTGCTTGCTTGCCCTTGTCGTTTGGCTCCTAGCAAGATCACTACCCTGTCTTTTATTTTGAATTTCTTGAATCGCATTAGTAGGTCTTGCGATTTTTGCTGCTCTTCTGCCTGGATATCCTTAGGCAGCTTCTATCATTCCTCCCTTAACCGTCAGTGCCTTAGGTGGACGGGTAGGTCCCCCTTGGTGCATCTAATTTTGGAAGGTTGAGGCACCTCAGGATCACTATCTGAGCTGACTTCTGACTCAAAATCAAACTCTTTCCCTTCACTAGAAGAGGGAGTCTCTCCTCATGGTCACGACTTGGAAGGTGATTCCATTCTCAGTAGTGGTGTGGCACTTGGTTGGGTTGGGCTTACTTGCTAGTAGTCAATTGCTCCTATGCGCTCCAACCAGTTTTGATTGCAATCCATGCGCATGACTCCTCTCTCTAACCTAAAGGCATTCTGCTTGCATGGTCTGGAGTCAGCTCATATTTGTTCGATTACACATCCCTTAGTGTCATATTCTATCGTGTCTATTTCCCTTTCACTCTCATCACACTGAAGGAACAAAAGTCTTCATATTTGTCATCAGAGCTTTCTTTATCTGACTACTCATCATCTCCCAATTCTTGATATGTCTCTTCTTGTTGGTCGGGGACTAAGGCCCAATTATACACCAAGTTTAAATTGTACACCTTGGACCATCGCCACTCAGGCTTGTCCAAGATACCTTGGAGTGGCTTGAGATTCGTTGACGGATTGCGAGCCAATTTGTCAGTCAGATATTCTAGGATCTCAAGGAGCTCTCATCTATTGTTGCGGAGTGTAGTGCCAGGATCGATATTTGCTTTTCTACATCATGCTCATGCAAGTCTGCAGCAACTTGCTCATTTGATTCTTTGACCCATTGTTTCAACTCTTGCCATAGTGTTGGATGCTGCCTAAGGAGGTCTCCTAAGCTTAGAGTCATAGGGGTGATCACTAATGTATTAAGGAGGTCACTAGCTGCTTGCCTCTCTCCTAACTCAGCGGCTCTTGACCAATGGCCTTGACTAATTTGCTAACCTATATCATTTAGACTTTGTCTAAGCGACACTACTTGTGGCACTGTCGTATCCATTGATTTTGGTCATGGGGGTGAGACTGGCCTGCTTATGCTTGAGAGATCATTGACCTCGTCTTCTAGTATGGGCACAACGTCTTTTAGGTGCTCTTGGGCTTCCTTCACCCACTCTTTTACTTTTTCAATGACTTCAAGTTGGCGCTTCGGGTTGGGGTACTCCCCGACCTTAGCACTTCCCTTTTCAACTGTCTTTGGAGCTGACGTTTCACCTTCGCGTCAGTGACTTTCTTTCCAATAGGTAGTGTCGTGGCACTTTCAGTTTTGAGCATGACCTTAGCATATGGTCTCTTCTTCCTCTGTCTCTGACTCTTCTTTTTGATTGAGGTTGCGTTGAGATTGCTAGGCCCTGGCAATGATATGCCAGCATGCTTTGTCTGTGTGCGGGTCATGACATACAATGGGATAGGTGTGGCCTCCCCATTGAGTGTCTCGACACCAAACAACCCCAATGGGACCAATGGCTTGTTTGTCGATTGGCTTTCGTCTAGGGAAATCGACAAAGAGGTGAGTGATTTCACACTCAACGCATCTTAGGTTAGCCTTGTCTCTATTTGCTTGCTCCTCTCAAGGCAGCGCAACAAAACATGTCCTGGGTGACCGCAAGTCCAACTTGGCTCTTGGGTCTACCCTCCTAGGTCTCTGCCTCTCCCTCTACCTAATGCCATCATTGGTACTGGTCCATAGTCCATAAGGACTGCATTTCCTTCTTTGTTGTATGATACATAAGGGTGTACAATAGGCTCTTTGTTTTTCGGCTCTTCCACATTGGATTGGAGTGTCACTCAGTGGATGGGTTATGTAGTAGGGTCTGGGTGGTCTAGGGATGCCTATACTCTATCCTAGGGATGGCTGGCTTAGTGTCGTTAGATGCTGGGAGGGCCAATGGTACTCCCCTTCCAAAGAAGTTTGGCGGCCTATTTGCAAGGTAGGGTTGACCCTAAGGCTATGTGTATGGGAGTCTCCAAGGTAATTGACAATGCATGGTGTCATGGGTGAACCTACCACAATTAGCGCAAGGTTGTGACCTAGGGTCCTGACACTTGACTGACATGTGGTTTCTACCACAATACACACATTGGACGTGTGGGTGCATTGGTCATCTTGTCATCTCCTGCAATTTGGCTATGTCCATCTTCATCTTTGCTAGCTCTTGTCCTGAATCAGTGCCCTTCCCTTTATCCTGAGCACTTGGGTTTGATCTCTTGGTTGGTGTTGAAGCTCTCTCAGAATTCCTAGCACTAGACTCTTCTTGATTTGAGCTCTTGGAGCTTCTCTCCTTGAGCTGGTCATCCACTGTAATAGCTTCCTCAAAGACCTTTGCCAGCTCATCTCGTTATAGGCTCAAGTTGCTTGCCAAGGCTTTGTAGAGCTCTTCACTTTGTATTTCGTTAATGAATACTGTGGACACCGCTCTTTCGGTTGGTCTCTTGCCCATAGGGATTTTCTTGAAGAGGCTCCTCACATGGGTCACATAATCTCGGATGTCCTCTTTCTCTCTCTACTTGATATTCATGAGTCACACTAGCAAGTTATTAGAGTATCTTGGTTTGGAGAATCTCTTAATGAATAGATTTTTCTGGCAATTGAAATTGGCTCGCTTAGTAGCATCTAGACTCATGTACCAGGTCCTACCCTTATCACCTAAGCACATATCAAAATCTTGTGAGCGTTGAGCAAGATCAGTGAGGTCATTGGCTCCTTCGCTACTATGGGAGTTTTTTGCCTACAAAAGGGGATTAGTCTCTTGGATATCTAGAATACAAAAGTGAGTTACATTGCCTACTATAGAGGCAGAGTACGTGGTTGCCACTGAGGCATGCAAAGAGGCCCTACGGCTTTCACTTGGTTGGAGATCACAGAGGTTCTTGTCCTCCATTGTGACAGTCAAAGTGCTATCATGTTAGCACAGAATCTTGTCTTTCATGCAAAGACAAAGCACATATAGGTGAAGTATCATTCCATCAAGGAAGTACTTGATAGCAAGAGCATTGAGTTAGTCAAGGTACATATTGATGATAACCTTGCAGACCTTCTCACAAAAGGTCTTCTAGCAGAGCACTTTGCTCATTGCCATCGACAGATGATGGGAGTTGCATAGGTATAGGTTTTCAGCTTCATACATACTTAGACTTAGCTTATTCTTTTCGAGGAGGTTGTTGGGAATAAAGGGCCATTGTGCCCGTCCTCGCCCATTAGGGCACTATACTCTGTCTCACACACACACACACACACACACACACACACACACACACACACACACACACACACACACACACACACACACACACACACACACACACACACACACACACACACACACACACACACACACACACACACACACACACACACACACACACACACACACACACACACACACACACACACACACACACACACACACACACACATGCATACACCTATCTAAAACCTTAGTGATACAATCTTTGTACCCACATATACTATGTCACTGTCTCTCTCTCTCAACTTGCATTGCTACATCCATAGAAGCTTCATACTCCATGGTCCATGCACTTCAAGGTCTTCACTTTGAGATGCACTAAAGTGAGTTAGTATCTTTGACTAAATAATGGATGTGGTCTACAAAGAAGGAAGATTTCTATGAGCAAAAGAATTTTGTGGAAGGTCTTGTAAGTGGTACACGTGAAAGCATAAAAGTGAGTCATGTTCATTAACAACTTTCCCTACTTCTTCAAGTCTATTTGGATAACCTTGGTGCACTAATCTTTATGAAGAAGATGAACACCATCAAATTGTAGATATAAAATTAAATCTCGAGCTAAAGGACACATTGAGTGTAACTTCTTGATATTAACAAAGATGATGAGCATCATTAATGCATATTTTATATAATAAATCTCTAACAAATGGACAAACTAAGTGCCGATGCTAGCATATCAATTTCCAAGAAAAGACCATAAAGGTGCAACATCCTTGTGTGAACTTATGCAAAACCTTGTTTAAAATTATGCTCATGATATCAATCAAGGCAAATAAATTTCTAAGACCTTATTTCTTTTGGCATTAGCTTCTTTAGGTTCCTAAATTTTAAGTGTTACAATGCCCTGAATTCAAGTAGAACTTGATATTGTGTTGCCACTTCTCAACATCTTTAATCAACTTAAAATTTAGGTAGATCTTGATATTGTGTGCAAACAGCAAAATGTCTTTAGTAAACTTATAATCAAAATGAAAGACGGACAACTATGCCATAAGTAGCCCAAATAAACATGCGACATTTAAATGCTTAAATGTAGCAATTTTCTTCTTTTTTCCTTCAAATGCTATTGGTCGCAAAAAAACTTGTTGTAGTTTACTCCTTTCAATTGCTTTGCTTGGGACAATTGTAGCTATTGTTATCTTACAAAGACTTGTTGCTATCAAACTTGAAAAAAATTTAGGCTCTAATGCTTAGGTTTGATTATTAAACTAGGACAACTTTTTGATGTCTTTTGTTGGGTGCATTAACATCTTAATTCTTGCAATGTAAAACTCAACCTTTGACTTTTAGGTCAAATTGTTCAACTTGGATAATTTTTTGATGTCTTTTTTAGGGTATCCAGGCTTTGGGAAAAGCAAAAGGCATCTATTGTTGGCTCCTTCGCTACTACAAGAATTTTCCATTGGCTCTTAGAGCCAATCGAAAACTGCAATACTCTACTCCGCTGCCATGTTATCTAGTAGCCACTTCGTCAGAAGCTCACTTAGCGTGAGGTCTCCTTCTAGCACTCTCTTATTCTCTATTTGATTTCTTCCTACTAGGGCCAACACTCTCTGGATCTCTCACATTTCCATGCTTTGACATAAGCTTCTAGTCTGCTGATCCTGGTTGTAAGTGACTATGCCTTATAGATCTTGGCGTGCTAGTTTCCTCTCCTCCTCAAGGTCCGCTATGATGTCCTCTCTGCAAGTCTGTCGCCGCGATGTTCTAACTGGGTTTGAGCATCATACTTGCTCACTAATTGCTGGATTGCCTCAAGAAAGTCTCTTAGGTCAAGTTCTTCATCGCTTTTACAATCTAACTGCCCTCTGCCATGTCTAAGATTTCCTATTCTACCAAGTTGTCGATCAGGTTGATGAGGTCAGGTAGATCCACTTCCCCGATAGTGTCGGCCCTTGCTATGTCTGGCTTTTCCGTTGTGTTCTTCATTGGGTCCTACACTTGGGGATTCGATCACCCATCTATGTCTTAGGATCTTCTCTTACTGGTTGGTTCTTTCAAGTTTTATGTCTGAGTGAGTTCCTTGTTAATTACAAACAGTGCTCAACTTACCTTCACTTTGTGTGTATGTGTGTATACTCTTTTCCGTGCACTATGTGCAATTCGGCTTTTAACGTTTCTTAAGCGACTCTTGCACTCTCGTTTATGGGTTTGGCTTGATAGGCTTCTATGTTCAATTTTTGGCCATCCTCGTAGGTTTATAGGGTTTTCATTGTGCCTTCTACTTAGTCAAGATTTGTTTGGGGGTTTGCGACTTTGCTTGATGCCACTAACAGGCTAGATCGCTAGGAAGTCTACTGGTGTCGCCTCTATGTCTATGTCTCGTTGATTCTTCTATCCCTTGTGCCATAAAGGTGTCTCAAGTGTCTGTATGGCCTTTGGAGGTTCATACAGTCATTGTCTAGGTGGGTATGGTCTAGAATTAATTTTTTTTGGAAAAAATCAAAATCGGCCCAACAAGTCCGAATTACAGGGGCCGAGTGTATAACTCGGACCGGTCCGAGTGGCCGAGGGCTAAGTGAAACTGGGCCAAATTGGGAGGCCGAGTGGCCAAACAGGACTGGGCTAAGTCAGGCATGCCAAGGGCCGAATCCAGGTGGGACAAGTTGCTACGTGTCCAAATGGGCAAGCCGGATGGGCCGAATGGATGTTGTGTCCGATTGAGCAAGGCCAAATTGGTTGGGCCAAGGAGGCCAAAGACAAGTGGCTGAGGGCCGATTCTGGGACTCGGCCCAGAATCGAGCCACTTGGATGGGCCAAACGTGGGGCATTTCTTGCTGAAATGGCAAAAATTTTGACGAATCAAGAGATTCAAGGCTTCATACTTGTCAAGCACTTCCAGATCCTATCTATGGGTTAAGGAGAAGGCTTGGATATACCTATAGCAGGCAACAAAATTGTCGTTGGCAAGATTGAAGTGAATCCATGCAATGGAGCTCTCTCTCTCTCTCTGTGTCTCTCTCTCTCTTACAACTAGCGTTTCAAATGAGCTCTCCCTTGGCCTCTTGGCTATTAAACCTCTTCCCGACAAAGGTCTTGCCACTCCTAATCACTCACTTGTTGACCTTAATCCCCTTGAGTACTCTTTTTTCCTTTTTTTCTTGATTCATGCCCTGTTTGGGCATGTTTTACAGTAGCAAACCCTACACTTTTCCAATTTGATTTCTTAATCCTAACCTACTCTAAATGCAACAAGAATCAAAACCAAAGTACTAAAATGATTTCTCCTACTCTCCTAATCATCAAACCACCAAAATAACCAAAAATACTTGTTGTGAAGATTAAAAACCCAAAACTTCCTACCTATCTCAAGCTCTGGTTCGGGGATGAAACCCTTAGTTCGATGCTTGATTTGAAGCATGCAAGAGCTCAAGCTTGAATCCGTTGCCATCCCATTCACACATTCTAGTCTATGCTGACGCGCCCTGCTTCCTTGAAAGCTTGTTGAGCAAGGCTTTAGCTTGCAATTGCTTGATGCACACATGTTAAGCATCCCACCCCTTACCTTGTTGTCTTTTCCACACAATTGAGGAGATATCCTTTCTCCTTTTTTGCCAAAAGATGCCTCTATGTAGGCATTTTTTCCCCCCATGCATGCAACCTCAAACATCTCTTCTATTTTTCCAAAAAGCTAGGCTCCCCTTGAGCATATGTCTTTTGTTTTCTTTTACTTATCTCCCTCTTTTTCCAACTAAGGTTTGCAACCATTAACCAATATTGTGTGTATCTTAACTTCCTCCCCAAATATAATTCTTCCTTCCAAAAAGCAAAAAGCAAGCTCCTCATTTGCAAGATTCAAAGCTTTTGGTTAGTTGTTCCCAACACTCACAAGGAGACAAGACGAGTAAGGATAGATCACACCATACAACTCTTCTTGATTGCATTGTCCCTTGTTCTCTCATGCTTTCCATCTTTGGATGCCATTTCAGGTCCTCAAAGCTCCTCTCTTTGCAATACAATAAGCCTTCGTAACTTACGTGAACCTTTATTGGCCATACGTTGTTGTATTTGCATTCTCTACTCAATAGCACTAAAAGTTTTATTTGGAACCTCCTTTGTAGTAGTGTCAATGTCATGCTATCTCAATCATCTTCAAATTGACCCAACACTTGATGCATCTTGAGGTTTCTCATAGAGGACGATAATCTACACAACACCAAGAGATGAGAAAGTTTAGAAGGGGTGGACGTTGTGACACTACGCATTCACTCTCGAAAACCCTTAGAAGGAGGATGTTAGATAGTTGATTAGTAGGAATAAAGTTAGTATCACTTTCATATGTTTTGGTTTGCCTAGCATGGTAGTTTGTCCCACATTACACTATAGGATAATTAATGTTGGTCTTCTTGAGAAGGTGACTTAGAAAATTACTTGCTCCTTGTCATGTTCGATAGAGTTATGTTAGTCAAGTAAGAGGACTATTGGAAATTCACATTGGTATATGGCCTTGAGTAGTGCCTTGTGTAGTCACTTATGTGACTAAAGGGAGTTAGGTGTGCAAAAGAAGGGAAGAATGAGGAGAAGAGGAAGCAACCAACACATTCTTTAGTAAAACCTAGGTTTGAAGGAGTGCATCACAATGTGACATGAAAGCTAGAGTTTGGTGGGGCATGCGACTCAAGTGAAGAAAGGGGAAATGTGCTCTTGCATCCCATATGGAGTCCATTGTTTACGCATTAGAGGGAAAAAGAGTAGTGTATGTGGGCTTTTATGGTATTCTATAGTGGGAGAGACATGGTAGGAAGTTGTTCATGGACTTTGGAGGCTTAAATAGGGATTCCCAAGTCCTCAAATGATTGATTCTTGCACTCTACCATTGCAGACATTGTTTAGATAGCAAAGATAGAGTCTTTATGAGATTTTGGGGCAACAAGGAGATATTTCTTCTCACTATTATAAAATTATCATACAAGTCTAAAATGAATTTTGAAGGTCCATTAAGGGTAAATAGAGGTTTTGATGCTATCCATAGTAGATCTTGCACATGGTGGATGCTACCTATCATCTACCTTCATAATATTGATTTATGCATGAGCTTTTGAGGTGCTACCCAAGGATTACGGTTTATGCATAGTAGAGATGCTCTTTATAACATGACATATGTTGAGTCATAGTCTCTAGATTATGTTGGGCTATTGTCCAAAGATTGTGTGTTTGATTTTGTCTTGGGCATATGAATTTGATGTATTATAGATTTTACTCTACTAAGCCATATGAATTGAAGTCTCACGGTTGCGCCTCAATCAAATTCATTTGACTTTTCCAATTTGTGAATTCTCTTCCTTTCTTCTTATTTTATCTTTCATATTCGATCTTCCTTTACCTCTTACCCTCTGTGGATTTGTGGCTTGACTCAATTTCCCTTCAACATCTCTCCAAGAGAACACAACTAAAGCTGGCAAACATATGAAATGGCAACGCCAAGTCAATCAAGCAAAAGCGAGTAACTACATTCCTGTTTCATGCAACATCCCTCCAAACTTCCTCTACCAATGTATGAAACCCAAGACAACTTGCAAGAAGAAAAAAACTATAAGTTTTTGTGTTTCATACAAGAGATTACGAAGATTATATAAAAATAACAGGTAAAACATATGCAATGTGCTTGCTAGAAAATGAGACATGAACAATGAAATTGTATTTCATGCAATAAGCTTTCCTCAAAGTATTAAGAAAATTAGGTTTGTTTGGCCCACACCTTGTGATTGCTAAAGTTTTTGCTTTGGAGGATTAGGACTTGCTAAGATATTATTGCTAGAGTTAGGAAGCTTTCTTACTTTAGAATGAGCCTAAGAAGAGGTGAAATGAGCTTTGACTTGAAGGTTGGATTGAAATGTTGGAGTTTATCTTAGCTCAAGAAAAATAACATTGAAATGATTTATCATATTAGTGTACAATTACACGCATTCTAATCAAATACTTTCCAGGAGCCCAAAAATAGCCTCATGTGTGAAATTTTCATTTTAAAAATTTACAAAAGAAGAAAACCTATTTGGGTTAATAAATCTCTTTTTTGGCACAAATTTCAAGAATAATGACTCTACTATTAAATGCTTATCCTTTTGATAGTAGGATCTTGCATAATCTTTCCATTTTTAGATCCAAATTTCTTATATCTCCATCCACCTTGAGCAAATTCCTCTTGTGCCCCATGGTAACAAAAAGCACAACATCCACCATTACCTAATGCTCCACAACATGAACAAATCAAAACTTGTAAGTAATACATTCAACTCAATTTCTGTCTAAGTGTCTTGTTGAACATGATTTCTCTTCTTGTTAGCTATGTTTGGGTGAGCTGCTTTCCTATTTTATATGAATTCTTGAACAATGAACTTTTCTTTTGATCTTGTTATATAAATGCAAGTTTCATTAGTGTGATTTCCCCCCCTCATTTCTTGTATTTCATTTTTCATATGATAGATGTTGTAAACTCCATGTCACCATGTATTTTTCAACTTTGCTTTCTCACTTGAGTATCTTGTTTGTAATTGTTAGTTTTTACAATGTTAGAATGTCACAAAAGAAGCTTTCCCTTGAAGGAATGGAACAAGACGAATTGGAGCTCACATGTGATGATAAAATCTTTAATTTTCTTCAAAAGATAGGAGACTCAACCAACTTTATGTACATCAGGTGTATGCAAAATCTTCTTTTTTATTTGAAGAGCTATTGGGATATTTTGAAGAGAAACTTCATGTGTATATGGGAATATTATGCTAGAGCTTAGAGAGTCTTACAATGATGAGAAATTCAGAAAGCATAAAACAAATTGCCCTTTTCATAGGGATTGACAACTATGTCTTTGGATCTAAAAAGACATAATTCTTCTTGTGTATCAGCAATATATGAAAGAATCTTCTTTAGAGAAAGTGCAAGACAAGAAGGGAGAATATGTTGCATGGATAGAGAAAGAGGTTGAAGAGAAAGTAGATAAGCTTTAAGAGGATGTTGAGAATCAGCTAGTCTAAGGTTTTGATCATGCTATATTTAAGAGTGATAATATCATAAAGATAGAAAAAAAGGAGATAGAATTGAGTATAGAAACTGAAACGATGGTTCGGACCCTATGTATTAAGATGATAGGTGTTTGATAATGCTACTTATGTATTGAATGAGCTAGATGGGACAACCATGAAACTTTTGGTATCAGGAAAAAGAATCAAATTATTCAAGAGATGGGAATCTACTGCCTATGAGTTGCTAGAACTGGAAGAAAATATTGGTCATGATATAAGGGCTAGCTAGGAAGATATGGAAGATGAAGAAGCAAAGGATATGGTTGTAGAGGATGAGAAGGACTCAAAATCTGGTGACAACTAGGACTTTGATACATACTAGAGGATGTGCAGATTCAGAGGGGGTGGATATCGTGGCACTACGTAGACACATTGTGAAAAACCTTGGAGTGCATCATCATTAGACTTTCTTATTAATCTAGAGAGTCAACGTCATATTAGTCATTAGTGTTAGTGTCCATAGTATGGATAGTTCCAAAATACGAGATTTTCAGACAGGTTTAGCCTATTTTTGATATTTTGGATATTATTTCTTGTAAATAACCTAAAAAGGTGTAGAAAACTTCTAGAATAGGGTGACATGCAAAAATCAAGTGTCTTTTTAGCTAGATTTGGAAAATCTCATGCAAAAAGAGGGGCTTCTAAATTTGCACATGATTACAGTTTTCAAGTAGCAAAAAATACTTCGAATTGGAAATAAGAAAAAAGAGCGATTTGGGATAATTCTAAATAGGTGTCTTGGGGTTTTACCTCCCTTTCGGAGCCAACGGAACAATCAGATTTGCCATCTGAGTAGTAGAGAAGAATCTAGTATTTGGTACACGTTTTTGGTCTACTAGGGAGCTCCAAGAGATCTAATGATTGGAGATTGCTTCCAAGTAGTCCTAGACATGGATTTTATTTATCTTCTTAGGTTCTATCAATGCATAGTGCTTTGAATCATTGAGCTTTGTCTGTATCTTGTGTAAAGGCTTAGGTAGGTTTGAATCCCTTGCCTATTCAGTTGCTTCTCTTCTATCTCTTATTCTCTACTTCCTTCTCTCTTTGATCCCGATGGATATGACCTTTCGACTAAAACCCCTCCGACACCGTGAAAGAGTCCATGAAAGAGTATATTTCTCGCCCTACTATAGCTACCTAATATCAATAAAGGGCAAAGGAAATAGTCCTTCACCGTCTATTTGTCCAATTCCTTAAAATCCACACACAGGTAGATTTGATTGTTCTTTTTCTTTCTTATTACCATCGATGAGCACCATTCTGTATGTTAAATATGAAAGATCAGACTAACCTTTCTTAAATGCATCAATTCCTTTAAAAAAGGCTCTCTCAGCTCAAAAGGCGTATATATGCATGACCTTCTGCCTCATTAGCTCACTACCTTATTTCAATGGGATCGTATGCACTGCAACAGAAGGGGAAATCCCCTTCAACATAACTCCATGCAAATATATCCCTTAACTCTTGTAGGAGTGATACATAATATGCATGCTCATCTGTAGATAATATAATGCTGAGTTTAATGGGGTGGGGATCAGTGGGAGTTCGAAGAACTAGCTTTATCGCATCAACATCATAAATCCTATGCTTTGCCTCTATTGGCTCATTCAAACATACTTGGTAAACTTCCTTAGTAGTAGAACCCCTTCAGAATCACTTGAACTAGAGGTTCCAATGGGTGAAGTTCCCTTGAGTGCCTCCCATTCTGTAGTGGGAGGTAATGCTCTTTCATCCAATGGGCACTCAGGGTATGCATCTAAAATTATTATCTTCAATCTACGCCCAAAAATCAATCGACCAGTTGGGATATCCACCAAACAATCGAAATGTAATATCCATGAATGTCCAAGCAACAACTATAGCTTGGTCCCCCATGAAATTGGATAACATAGAAGTCAAGGACGCAATGTTACTAACCATCACATATCCTTGCATTACCATTCCTTCTGATTGTGTTGGGCTATCATCAACCATTTTTAAAATTGTCCTGACATTCTTTTGGATTGGTAGACCCAGCCTCTCCATCAATAAATCCATATTCACAATGCTTATGGATGAGCTAGGGTCCACAACCACATTTTCTATCAAGATTTCCTCGACATATGCTTGCACCCTAGGGCAATGCTTCTCTACATAATCCCACCATTCACTACCCACTCAATGGACACCAAAAGGTTCTATGACATAACCTATTCATAGGATTTTCTTGACGAATGTTTGATGACAGTTGGAATAGTTGTAGCATATTCATATCCGGTTTGACTTCACATGGCGTGTTTGCTAGGTTAAACTCATGGAAGTTTGCCACTACTCGCTTCTCTTTTCACACTAGAGCTAGTATTTTGGCTTCTTGATAATCTTAGGACCCTCCTTTTCTTTCAAAATCTTTTTTTTTTCTTTTAATCAAGGCTCCTCTAAAACAATATCATTCTTAAGAGGCCCCACCTAAGCATCCAATACCTTCTTATTTTCCTTGATAGGTTTAGGGTTGAGTTTGCTTGTACTAGGGTCATCTTTCTGAGTGTCTTTTAGTTTTTGACCCCTAGTTACTACCCTAACATTGTTAGGAGATATACTCTCACTGATTGGCAAAGTTTCAACCAAACTTACCCCACTAAGTATTTTCTCAAGTGTGGCTATTTTCCCTTTGCAAAATTTTCTTGGGGCCCTCTCCTTTAGTATTCTTGTTACTCGCAGGATGATTTACAGGTCCAGGTTGCTAACTACCTTGCTAAGAGAACTAACCCTACTCCAATAGGTAGTGGCTAAGTGACCAAACTTCCTGCATATATTGCATTTGACATTAGGATAATTACGAGGGAAATGTTGCCCACCACCACACCACTTGTAGCTGAATCATGATGGTACCCTATCATTATGATTTCTAGT
This sequence comes from Lygodium microphyllum, assembly GCF_053477565.2. Classification (NCBI taxonomy): domain Eukaryota; kingdom Viridiplantae; phylum Streptophyta; class Polypodiopsida; order Schizaeales; family Lygodiaceae; genus Lygodium; species Lygodium microphyllum. The sequence goes on from NC_141136.1 coordinate 116,474,861, forward strand.
ACCCATTAGATTAGGATAATTATGAGGGAAATGATGCAGAGGACTCATAACCAATGGCTTCAGGAGCTGCCCTCTCACTAGGTTGCATAACTTATAAAGGGGTTGCTGCATGTACTACTGACCCTTGGTTTACAAAAGGAGGTCTTTGACTCATTGCTAGCTTAATGACATTTAGAGGAGCTAGCAACAAAGGCACATTTTTCATCATCCTTCCTCTACCATTCGGGCTGGTCATAGGGGCACTGATTGCGCCTTGATCTCCACTAACTAACCCCAAATTATTTTTAGGATTGAGGCTTGAATCTAGATTTTTCCTTGAGGTATAGGCCACTTGTAATCCGGAATCTACTTCCTCCACTTTGGTTATAGTAGTATCTATATCTACTAGAGGGGTACTACTCAATTGCACTTGGATATTAAAGTCCAATCCATGTAAGAAATAATACAATTGGGCAGCAGGTGGGATAGGAATAGAGGCTTGCAACTTGCAAAAGATCTCCTTCATCTTTTTAGTATATGCTCGGGAATTTTCATGAGGCTCTTATCATGTCACATTTAGAGCACATAGCTAATATTTTCCACCTCTTTTTCAAGGGGAAATTCCCTTCCAAAGGCTACAAAGAATAGATCAATTGTAGTTTTGGTATCTGCTTGTAAGCCATGATACCACATTGTAGCCCTCCCTTTTGGGATCATTTTAAAAAACATCATTAGATATCCCTCATCTTGAATTTGATAATTAAACATGAGTTTTAGGAACTCATTTATGTGAAGCTTCACATCCTCCTTTAGTAACCCATTAAAGAGGGGCAAAGGGAACCCTAAAGCTAGAAAATCCAACGTTTCTATAGGAATTGCAATAGGTGCCATAAGGACAATTGGATTTGTTGTATGATTTTGTAATGGTATGATTATGGGCTGACTTACTGGGAGAAGGGAGTATTAGAGCTTCCTTCTCCTCCTAATGAACTGTTTGTGGCACTAGGGTCATTAAGATCTCTCACTTATAGGGGTATTGAACTACTATGTTTGAGGGGAATGCCTCCTAATAATTTCAGCCCACCGTCTAACCCTTTCAGCTCTTTTTTGTTTTTGGATCTCAGCTTAATGGTGTTTATTGGAAAATAATGGGTCTATCTTGATGCTCTTTGGCATAAATTGATTGATGAGTCTCTAATTAACCAAGATATGAAATTGCCACTTATTAGCGGTTCCTAGCAAACACACCACCTGTTGGGACCAAAAATGGGCCTGACACACCACCTGTTGGGACCAAAAATGGGCCTAACACTAGCTCTAGGGCTCTACCTAGGCCTCCTACACTCACCTAAACAACCCCATAGCCTCGTAGTTAGGAGCGCATAGACACTATGAAATGATTTATCCAAAGAATGCATTTGTAAATAAAATCTCCAAATTGTAGTCCAACGTAATGCCCTTCCTGACTCCAAGCAATTGGAGTACCCAAACATAATGGTAACTAGTACCTTTTAACACAAACTAAGGGAGCACTTGTTAACCCTCAAAGGAACGAAGGTGGAAAATTCAGAAAAGCTAAAGTAGAAGACAAAGGCCAAGGCAAAATGAAATGGAAGACAAATACGCACAAGGAGAAAAGTCCTAAATAAGGGAGAAAGGCACACAAGGAAAAGCGCAAGTCAACACTTTTGTAAAAGAGCGCAAGCGCATCATGGTCTAATTCAAGGAGCGCTGGGCTCTCACCCGTGCAATTTGTAAATGTAGACGGGCAGTGGAAAGGAGGTTAGGAAGATAGAAGGACAATGGAAAAAAGGGCTGTTGAGGCTCGAATTGCACTATATTAGTACTTTTATAACTTAGTACTAGCATACATGTAGAACCGGCATACGAAAAGTGACCTAAGATGTCATATGAAGCATTCAGGTTTTTACCTAACATTTAGGTGGCTTCCTGACAGTCAGGAGTTCATGTCTTTTGTATTCCTGCGTGATGAGAAATGAGATATTCTTCAGGACAGCGCCAGATTCTGGTCGCTTATGTCTGGTTCTAACACTGTGTATCTGTGTCCTGAATATTCGTGATGCCTGTTTCAAGTTATTTGATCAGGAGTGAATATGATGATGATAACATGTGTGATAGTTTTCAGGACAGTGGTTCAGCATTGATGTTTACGATATGTAGATCATGTTTGCATGGTATTCTTGAAGATTAGGTATGTGTAATGGCTGTAAATTGTGGCAGGAAGTTCCATGCAGTGCTAATTTCCTGCATTTTCTGTTATGGTCCTGATGGTCCATAACACTTTGGCGATCCCTACCAAGTTCAGGAACATGATTTCTTGATTTAGTTGCAGATCTGGAATCAGGTCTTGAGAGATTCAAGCGACAGGAATGCTGAAGCAAGAATTTGTTAGGATCAGTCTATGAATGAAGACAGTGATGGCAGTTATGTAATGACTGATAAGAGAACGACGATCTTTTCCAGGAAGACACAGGAGATATGGTTTCATTTTTGAGGAAAAATGCTTCAAGATCTTTCACAAGTTCAAGGCGTTTTTGTATTTTCAGGCATTTTTTTGCACTTTTACAAGTTGCAAGTGTCAGGTCATCTCTGCATAAGAAAAACCCTGCAGTCAAGATATTTGAAGCACGACATCTTGAAGTTCTTATTTCTTAAGAATTCAATCACTTCAAAAGTTCTCATACTGTGGATTCAAGGCAGATTATTCAAGATGGCATGTTCATAAAGAAAGGCGGTCATGAAGTTCAAAGACAGGAAATATCAAATCTGCAATTTTCTCGATAGCATATTGCTGTGAACAATCATGCTGTGTGCTATATGTCTGTATGTAATTCTTGAAAATCAAGTGCTATTTGTGGCTGATATCAATTCAGGCAATAAAGGGGCTATAATATTCAGGGCAGTGTGTTTATGCAGTCAATTATGATGTCTACAACAAGTCTATATGGCATTCTTGAAGATTATATGTTGCCCATGGTTGTTCTTGAATTCTGGAGCCAGTATGCTATTTATGGATGTTTCAAGTGGCCCTCAAACTCAGATTTGTTGGTGCAAGAATGGAGATGATTAAGAAGGATAGGATTTATGTTCACTTGGATAAGGAAGAAAGGCAAGATGCAAAAAGAAAGGAATTTTCAGGACTGGCCTGAAGGATTGACCTGAAGTGCAGGAATTTTCAGGCAGTATCCTGAAGTGTAGGAATTTTTAGGCAATTCCTTGAAGTGCAGGAAGTTTTAGGCTGTTACCTGAATTGCAAGAATCTGTAGGTCTAGTACTTGAATTGCAAGAATTTTAGGTTGGTTATCTGAATTGCAAGATGAAAATGACAGGCATAACCTGAATTGCATGAAAGATGAAAGGAAGTTTGATAAAACTGAGAAGTCTTGTCAACAAAGGAGTTTTTTTGGCATTTTTCAAGATCTACCTGCAAATGAGTGCTTCAAGCATCCTAAACTGTTAGAATTGCAAGAATATCCTGAGCACCATAGGCTGAAGACTTCTACTCTATCACTGCAGAGTTTTGAGGTTGGTTGAAGGAAAAGCAAGTTATTTTCAAACAGTAGCTATGCTTCATTATGGGTAAATCCAAGAAGAAGGACAAGCGATGCAAAATCTATTTTGAGCGTGGCCATACTTCAAAGTGTTGTCCATATGTTCATGAGTCCTGTGAAAGAGGAAAGTCATGTAAGTATTTCTGTATGTTTGATCTATGTAAGTAGTTCAATGGTATCCACAAGAAGTTCTCTTCAACAGCAGCAAAGAAAGGTTCAGATTCAAGGCTGGATAAAGCATGGGAAAAGCTTACTTCTTTTGAGACTGTACTTGATGATGCTTATGAATGGCATGATGATCATGAAGGCCAGAAGGTTAAGTCTTGCTCAAGTTTGAAGCAGGTTCAGAGATTGCTTAGAGTAGTTGAGAAGCTCAAGGAGAAGTATTATGATGTTTTGGATTTAGATCAGGATTCAGATTCAAGTGATGATGATGATTGTTACCCTTTACCTATGGTTTTGCCAAAGATTGAGGCTGAGGGAGTGAGAGAGGACAAGAGCCAAAGTAGCCACAGAACCTCGAGTACCCCAAACCCAACACAGGAGCTTACCAATGGAAGAGTGGAGCATCACACACCTTGTATTGACAACTTGAAGGTATTTTCCATAATTTGGAGTCTTGCAAACTATTATAATCAATCTCGAATCTATTTTACTGAAGAAGAAAGAAGTGATGAAGTTATCATCAAGGAAGTTGATCAGTTTGATGATCAGTCTGGTGATCAAGAAGATTAGTTGTATATTCAAGAAGATGATGCTGTCATGCATGACAAGCATGAGGCTGATGTTCTTCTTAATGAAGATGCTGTTATGGATGATTTTCTTTGTTCTCTTACTAGTTTTGAGGAAGATTATGCATCAAGGGAGTCAGATTTCACTGAAGAGGCTTTACAAGTACTTGAAATGCCACTGCCTGTAGTGCAAAATCCATCATTTCAGGATGTATTTTTCCAGGATACCTATATTTCCAGCACGCTAAATACTATTCCAGGTTATTTCACTATTCAACCTAAAGAAATTCAGCCATTTTTTACTAGTGTCAACTCTCTAGTTCATTGCCTGTCTGAGCAGTTTTCAAGATAGCAAGCTATGGGACAGTAGCGCAGATCAGTTTTCAGCCAGTTTTAGGACATCAAATGAACAATTTTTAGCAAGGTATAGGTCTATCACAGTAGGCTAAAGGTCCAGAATTGCAGAAATCAGTCCATTCATGTGGTTTTCATGAAGATTTGCACGAGTTATGTTCTATGACTCAATCTTCAATTGAGATGATTGAATGGCTTTCTTCTGAGTTGGAAAAGGAGAGGAATGTAGCTGAAATTGTGGCAGTTGAAGCTTTATCTGTCATTCATCGGCTTCAAGAAGAGAAAGCATTGCTTCAACAAGAGGTTTTTCATGTCAGAATTGTAATGGATTTGAAAGTTTCTCATTATTCAGAGGTCATTAATGCTCTTCAAGCAGTTGTTTCTCAGAAGGATAATGTAATTGCTGATTTGCATACTCAATTGGCTTGTTCTTATATTCCAAATCATGATGTTATTCTTGAGGATAGGTATGCATAGACAATAGATATTGTAGATGAAGTAGACAGTGATGTGGAAGATTTATTTTTTCAAGAAAATGATTCAATGGTACCTGTGTTCGAGATAAATGTTGATGGTATCTTTCAAAGGTATCAGGAGCAGCTCAACATGGCTGGAAATGCAGTTTTAGAACAGCAAGCTATTCAATTTGCAGTCCGAAATCTGTCAGGACAGCATTCAGACAATTTTCTTGAACAGTAGGAGCAAGTTGAATTTCAGGACAGTATATGGAATGAGAAGTATAAATTAATTCAGGACCAAGGCACTACTTATCCTAAAGTTTTTCAGCAAGAAACTCCTGAAAATTAGCAAATTGGTCTTATTGTAGTTTATGACTGTTCAAGAGAGCATCGTGAAGGCTTTTTGGCAAGGAAGGAGCAGTCTAAAGTTCAGGAAAGTTTAGGAACTGAATTGGATAAATTATTTCAGAATTCTGGAGCTATGTACCCTGATCCTGAGCAGCAGGAAAATTCCCAAAATCAGGATACTAAAGAATTTGAGCCTGTAGTAGACAATGCAGATGTGAATGATGATGATAATGATCAAGTTGTTAATGTTTTAGTTCATCCTCATATTTTTGAAGTTTTTAAGTATTCTAATCAGTTTGGAAATGAAGTTGAAGTCAATAGTATTGTGCAAGTATCTGCCATAGTGGATATCTCTGCAGAGTTGATGTTTTGGCAGAAATGGTTGATATTGTTCAAGATAATCAGTTTTTGACAATGGCAATGAGGATATTGGATAAGTTAGATGATATTTCCAGATGTATATTGCAGTTTTCTCTATCAGGAAGTGCTCAAGTTCTTTACCCGCAAGATGATTTTTTAGGTTTGCTGGAATTTTCAAGTTTTCAGTAGATTTTAGTAATTCAGAAGTGTTTAGGTCTGCTGGTAATGTCAGAATCAGAGCATGGACAGCAGATACCTGAATTCTTGAAATCTGAATTTCTACAACCCGAATTCCTACAACAACAATTTGAGTTCCTGATGCAAGAAAAAGTGTGGCAACAACTTAAAATGCAAGAATTAGACCAGAAAGTGCAGCTAGAGCATGGAAAACAGCAAGTAGAGCAGCAACCTGAAGATCAGGATTTTCATGTACCTGAATGTCAGGAGATGTATGTTATATCAGTTTGGATTGAGGCAAAGCAATATTTTTGGGGTTATATGGTACAGATTGAAGCTATGGATGAGTATGATGCAGATGCGGATGCAGTTCTTTATTGTTTTCTTTTACAGGTTTTCTTGGATTATCTTGCATATTTCTTTGGAGATGCAGTTTCTTGTTCAAGATTCAAGCTGTGTGGTATATTGCCATATATTTCTTATGATGCAAATGCTGAAGCGCCATCGACATATTTCTTGATCAAATTTTCTACTCTTTGCCATTGGAGTAGTGATTTATTGATTCATTCATGGTTCTATATCTTTGTTCTCTATGATGTAGTATGGATGTCATTGTACTTGATTGGTTTCCAGTACTGGCATGTTGCCTTGAAATTTTACTGACAGTTAGGGCTAGTTATGCAACTACACCAGAGGGCTTTGAGTGTCCTAGAGGGGCTCTACTCATTGTTGCTCAGTGTGGCTTGTCAAGGGGTGCAAGGCCTCTGGCAATGTATAACTATGTTCTTTGGGTTAGTCTGCATATCATTTAGATGCATGCTTGTGGGTTCGAGTCTTGATTGTCCCAGTCATCCACCGGGCTGTGCCAAGTGTTGAGGCTCGAATTGCACTATATTAGTATACCTTAGTACTAGCATACATGTAGAACCAGCATACGAAAAGTGACCTAAGATGTCATATGAAGCATTCAGGTTTTTACCTAACATTTAGGTGGCTTCTTGACAGTTAGGAGTTCATGTCTTTTGTATTCCTGCGTGATGAGAAATGAGATATTCTTTAGGACAGCGCCAGATTCTGGTCGCTTATGTCTGGTTCTAACACTGTGTATCTGTGTCCTGAATATTCGTGATGCCTGTTTCAAGTTATTTGATCAGGAGTGAATATGATGATGATAACATGTGTGATAGTTTTCAGGACAGTGGTTCAGCATTGATGTTTACGATATGTAGATCATGTTTGCATGGTATTCTTGAAGATTAGGTATGTGTAATGGCTGTAAATTGTGGCAGGAAGCTCCATGCAGTGCTAATTTCCTGCATTTTCTGTTATGGTCCTGATGGTCCATAACAAGGGCCTAGGCCATGGCCGGCCATGTAAAAAAGGGGATAAGGGGATAACCGTCCAAAAGGGATTTAGGGTTTTGTATATAACGTTCAAAAAAGAATGAGAAGCTCATTATTGTGTGTGGCCAAAAGTGGCTCTCCTTTTCTTCTTGTTCTTCTTCTTGTTCTTCTTCTTCTTCTTGCTTGCTTGCTTGAGCTTGTGCTTGAGAGAGGGAGTGTGAGAGTGTGAGGGAGTGAGTGTGTGAGGGTGAGGGACCGGTGAGGAGAAGCTCTTCATCTTCTCCTCTCTTCTTCTCTTCTCTTCTCTTCTCTTGTCTTGCTCGTGGCAATGGAGCTTGGAGCATGGAGCTTGAGGATGGAGCTTGCTTGAATCTTGTACTTGGATCGTGGAGCTATCGGAGTGCGTGGGAGAGGAGGTAACTCGATCGGCATGGAGGTAAGCTCACTATACCTATAGATATGGATGGCGCATCGACTATGTGAGAGGTAGCCATTAGTGCTCGGCTTGGAACGCTTGAACAATAAGCGGTCCGTGGGTCTTGGCGGTTGAGCGAAAGCTCCCACATTTTGGTTCCGTTGCCGGGACCAACGGATTCAAGCCTTGAGCGCTTGCGCGCTTCAAATTGAGTATTGAAGTAGGGTTTTCCCCGAACCGGTGCTTGAGGTAGATAGGTAGGAAGCGAGGGAGTTTGAAGAGGTATTCGATCTCCTTAACAAGTAGGTTTTTGGTTTTTTTTTGGATTTGGAAAAGCATGTTGGAGTAGTGTAGGTGATTGCTTTGTGATTTGTATGCATTTAGGGTAGGAAAAAACAAAGAAAAAGAAGCAAACAATAGGGTTTTCTGTTGTTGTATAACAGGCTAAAACATGGAAATAGGGGCACAAATCCTTGGAATGCCGTTTGATTTGAGCACCATAGTGATTCCAGGCATGTCTGGCATTTCCTTATAGTGTTTTGCACCTATTTGGAAGGCGTTGGATGATTCGGTGGAGTAGACGTTGACCTAGAGGCATCATGCGCAACTCGCGAGCCGTTGTCCGCGCCGTCGGACCAGGTTGTCCGAGTCCCAGAATTGGACCACTCCGAAAATCGAACCTCTCTGAAAATCGGACCACTCCGAATTTCGGATCACTTTTTCGATCCAATTCCCAGAATCGGACCAGTCCTAAAATCGGACCACCTTTGCCTGTCTGATCGGACACTCGATTGTCCGATTTTGAAAATCGAACACTCGGACCCTGGGAATCGGACACACGAAAATCGGATGCAAGGAATCGGATGAGTTCAAAATCGGACTCCCGTAAAAATCGAACATCCAATTCTAGAAATCGGACGTGACCAAAATCAGACCACTGGGCCGATCGGACCAACCCAAAATCGGACGCCCGATTCTGATAATCAGACTCCTGAAAATCGGACATCTAAGAATCGGACAGAAAACTGTCAAAATCGGACAGGTATCTTGAACACAAATTTTGATGCATCTAAACCCCGAAATTGACCCCAAAAGCTATGTAGAGCTAAAGGCATATCACAGATCCATCACTGGGCTGAAACTTAGAGCAAGTAGTTCAAAATTTGGCTATAAACGGTCCTCCAAATTGCGCATGGTGTTTACTGTAATGGCCCTACGGGCCGGGAGGGACTACCCCGCACCCCCCTGCCCCCCCTGCCCCCTCAAACACTGTAATGGCTCTACGGGCCGGGAGGGACTACCCCTGGCCCCCCTGCCCCCCTGCCCCCCCCCCCCCCCCCCCCCCCCCCCCCGGGCCCCTACAGAGGGGGCTCCCCCCTCCGCACCTCCCCCAAGTAGGTTGGAGAGAAAACATGTGCCATGACACGTCCTCCAAATTGGACCCTAGTGTAGTAATGGCTCTACACGAGCATGGATTCTCACTTGCAAAAGAGCAACCAAAAGACCATACCCAAACAGAGAGAAACATAGACCCTAGAACATCAATGGGCCAATCTAGCCATCAAGGGCAAAAGGGCCACACCACGAGAACACAAATACATTGTGTTCAGACTGTGTGTAGTCAGAGCAAAATGCAACATCAGCAAGCTACAAATGCGAAGATGACTAGACATGATACTCTTGAGAGATGTACCTTGAGCAGCACTGCACAGATGACCCATGACATTGGTGGAGAATCCATATCTGGTCATGCAATTGGGGATTCAAGGGCATTTGTCAGAAGGCTTAAATTTACAAGCTAAGACTCGGAAGATGAGGACATAGTACCACCTGCTTATCTTAGGGTCAAACTCACTGCGAAAAGAGAGCATACTATCGATGCTTTGATTGATGAAGGAGCAGATTTCAATATCTTGACTTACAAAGCATGGACTCTACTAGGTCAAGATCTCAAACTGACTGATACAACTCTTAATCCTTATGGGGAACACCCACAAGCACTTTTAGGGAAGTGTAGAATCCTTGTAACTATTGAAATAGAAAGCTTGCAAGTCCTGTTCTATGTTCCTCCAAATGGCAAGAATTGTGGAAAGGAAATCCTCCTAGGAAGGCTCTTCAAAAAGGCAATGAAGTGTGAAGCCGACTATATAGCACAGAGGATACACCTAACACTACCAGATGTGAGGATAATCACGACTTTTAGCAAGGGTGGCCTCACCAAATCTCGAGGGAAGGACAAGGAGCATTCTAACATACCAAGCAAGCCTAGTAATGAGAGCAAGGAGTTGTTGAAAGAGTTGATACAAGTGCAGGTTGAATGGAGAGAACCAGTAAGTGAGGCCATACTTGAAACAAAAAGGTTAGGAGACAAGGCCAAGGATAGGGTTTGGACTTACAAATATCGTAGAAGCCTTATAGACGAAGGCATCGATGGAGGGTCAGCACAACGCCGAGATGGATATCCAAAGCGTTGCTACGTGCTCAAGGGTATTATGTAGGTAACCAATGGACTTGGGTACCAAAACCCCCTACTAAACCACCTCTATCAGCTGAAGGCCAGATTGCATCAAAAGCAACGAAGCACAGGAGGAGATCTAAATGAAAATCCAAGTCTCGAGTCAACAACAGTGGAGTGACCGGCCTCATGGTCGAAATCAAGAGACCAAACGGGACTAGTTGGAGGGTAGATCCTCAGCCTAGCGTGCTTGACAAGCAGATATCAGATGTAATCATTGAAGATACGCAAAAGCCGCTAGTGCCCAAGGAGCCTTTGATTCCCCAAGAGGATAGCAGGCATCATAGGCAAAACATTACTCATGGCAAGGTTAAATGCTCAACAAAGCAAATAGCAAAATCATCTAAAAGCCACGAGCAAATCTCCCAGCCAGTGTCAAAGCCACTTAGGAGTCCTAGATCTCCTACACCCTCTTTTTCTAAATGGACACAGGAAGTACAATAGTCATCGAGCGTAGCTACTCAATCCCAATCTCTACCTACATCAGAGCTTCCAAATGTCCAAGAGGCAGGACATGACACCACCCCTAGCTCTCAACCTAAGGATATGCTTGTGCAACCTATTGTGACTAGCTCAACTCATGCTCGATCTACACAGGCGAATGCTCAAAGGGCAACAAAAGATACGACCACTTTTGATCGCCCTAGGAACTTGACACCGCAATCCACCAAGAGTAGCCAGCACACTGGACTAGCCGCTACTACTTCCAATCAGGAATCACAGCAGTCACAGTCCTTGGCCATGACAATGCCCCTAGCGGAACACGCCCTTAGTAGTTCACCTATGGAGGAGGTGTCACAACCAAATTCCTTGACAACTCTAGCACTTCCAAAGCACCTAAGGCCTAGTCCGGAGGAGTTAAACACAAGGGAATTGGTTGAAGAGCTAGACTCTCCAAAGAGGGAGGCAGTTGTATTCTCACAACCTAGCGAGGCTATTCAGCAGGCTGCGGCTATGTCCCGTTAGGACACACTAGAGAGAGAGAATGCTGAGGCTCAACCAAGCACATCAACGGTTGACCTAGTCTAGGGTCCTAAGTCTTTGAGAGATGCACCTTCACTGACCAAGAAAAAGAGGAGAAAACAATGAAGACAACAGTAGTCATAGGTGGTTGGGGATCCCGAGAACATTGACACCAAGAGCGCTCGAGAGCTCATGAATAAAGCATCGAGTCCATCCACCAATGATCCCATTGATGCCTCTCCTAATAGTGGTGAAACCTTAGACATATCCGTGTGCTTTGAAAAATCAAAGTAGTCATTACCATCAACAACTGCTTGCAACACTCAATCCATCGACAATGGAACTCACATTGACCAATCAAGAGTGGATACGATGCTGTCACAACAGGATGACAAATCTATACTAGTCACATCCAAGGAGAACCATGAAGCAATAACTAAGCCTTAGGAGAAACATGGAAACTCAAAGAGAATAAGAAATCCTAGCATTGGCCAAACCTGCTCATCTAGGCCTAAGCCCTCGGCTATGCTAAATCCCAGGCAAACTCCTAGAACCTTGCATGAGATAGCAACCGAGCAAGCCCTTGTTGAACATAGAAGTGTCATAGAATGCTTAACCGAGTTGGATGCTAAGCTCAAAGTGTTCGCATGTGCCTATGTCTTGGCAGACATGGGTGCATTCCCTAAAGAGTAGCTTGAAGAATACTTGCCATTCCCCTTATTCTGGGAAGAGCAAGAACATCTTGACGAGCACTATAACATGCTCCTGTATGAACGCATGCGACTCATCTCTGACGAGGAAGTCGACGAACTACGCTTAACTGTCACATTCAATGATGTGCTCTGCCGACCAAATCTCTTAGAGATAGAGCAACTAAAGTGACTATCAGAGGGCCGAAGTCAATTTGAACAACGTTGGTGTGAAAATCGTGTTGCAATGGCTGAACTAGGAGCCCAGATCATGACAGTCTCAGAGGAGCGATTGGCCAAATGGTGGTCTCAAAGAGACCCAACCTATGTGGCACCAACTTCCCTTCGAGTGCTGATTGCCATTTGGGGTACGGACTTAGCTGAAACTAGCCAAGAGAAATCTCTGTCTGATAAGGTTCTCACTGAGGAGGAGTTACATGTTGCCAGTAGACTCGGACAAGGTTCCATGCTACTCGATGTTGCAAAATATCTATCGGTATTGAGTAAGTTGCCATGAGTACTAGATGCGTGTGCCACACTCCAGTACAATCCGGAGTTCTACAATTGGCTTTTATCCTCGTGATGTGACAAGGATTTGTAAATATGTACATAAATAAACAATGAATTTTGTGACCTTGTATAGACAATATCAACACACACAAGCAATGATAGTCAAGCGCAGGGAGAAGAGTTGGGTTCAACAGGCTAAGCTCCTTAGGTCCTCCTCTCATCACACGTTTAGAAGTCGTGTGACCATTACCGCCTCTAGGTGGAGGGCATGCAACCCTCATCACCACCATAGGAAGCTCTGACCAACATCTCTGAGGGTGTGGATAGGGTATTGTCCCTTCCTATGCACCTTTTCCCTTATGATCTATCGTTTCGAGGATGAGCCGTGCCCCGCTCCCTGACAACTGGTCCATGAAACTTAGCATAAGCCAAGATCTGCTAATGGCTAGCAACGGAACATCATCACAGGGGCCATCCCTCTACTACAACCACTACATGACTCACCTCTCCCCTCCTCGTTATATGCGCTTGATAAACCACTGTATAATCCCTTCCATGCGAATGGTTTTATCGTGTATCAAGGCCTAATCCTTGGTTCACATTTTTTAGGCCCCCCTACATGGAAGACGTGGAGCACCCAAGGTAGTTGGCTTGCAAATACGCTCTCTACCGTCCAAGGGAACATATAGCACAAGCTCCTCCACCGGTGCGCTACATGCCTAGCCTCAAAAGGTATGCAAAGAAATGAGGTCCTAGGTGACGCCACCCGGACATAGGCCGAAGAATCCCCAGGCCAGGGAAATAGAAGCTCAAAGAAGCACACAAGGTGTGGCAACGCCGGTTGTGCGAGCCCCCAACAGACACTCGGGCACCAGGTGCTTGAAGGTAGAAAGGGCAGCTCGTGACAAGGAAGAATTCGATGCATTGTTCAAAAGCAATTTGGAAACGGTGGAGGCCAGAGACTACACCATTCAAGTCCCAGCCAACATCTTCCCTGCCCAACTTCACAGGAGCCCCTCACCAGCAGAGCCTCAGCCGCCTGACCACTCAGACTCACCCTGCCTTGGGAAAATAGAGTAGCTCCTATGATATGCAAGCAACTTAACAAAGGCCATCCTGCCATAATTTTTTGTCTTGTGAGGGTTAAAGGGGCAGGCTCCCCACTTGTACACACTTTCCTCACCTATTGCTAATATATGCCAAGTCTTCAACAAGCACTGGAATAGGCATCGCAATCAGCATCATATGATTTTGAAAAAGTAATATCTTAACGTGATTGCATTTGTTCGTTGTACTTGACGCATGCGACTTGCATATACTCTCATGAAGTGACAAGTGGATGCAGGATGACACATGTTTTCGTGCGAACGTGTTCAATGCCCAAGTCACCCCAAGACCATCAACCTCACAAAGAACCGCGACAAAACGACGCTGCCGAATGCAAAGAATCACCCTTACGAGTGTCCACATCGCATGATCCAAAGCATAGTCATGGGTTATGCTCTCTTTCTGGGTCAAGCTCTACAGTTGGCTCAGGATAGTTGCTACCTCAATTGTATCGACATCGCGTGTCGCAAAGAGGTTTGCAATATCTCAAGTGTATCTCCCCATCTCAGCAACTGCTTCTCTAACAACGAGGCTAGGGCACAATCATCACTGCAATATCCATTTCCTAAGCCTTCGAAGCTTGACATTTCCCAACCCATTGAAAGGCTGATAGCCTCAACATATTGCAATGGTTGTACTCAGGCAAAAAAAAAAAAAACAAAAAACAAAAAAGAAGAAGAAGAAGAAAAAAGAGAGAAATCAGAAAAGGAAAAAAGAAAAGAAAAGAATGAAAAGATAAGAAGCACTCACGATCATAGCACAACACCTAGGGGTCCTCAAATTAGGAGCGTTCAGTGACCTTGGTCAGTTGGCTCCGCCCCTAATCCCCTAGCCCCTTAACATCACCCACAATTGTTCAGGGCACATCAAGGGCATGACATACCTAGGGAGCTTGTCGACCTGTCCCCCTGACCCATTTACACGATTCCCTCTTGTACTCTGCCTTAGTACCATTGCAATCAATTGTCATAAGCACCGCATGAAGGGCCATGAAAAGTACACCGTCCTCCTCAAGCAAGTCCAATAGCTCCCAGCTAACCGAAGGTGTGGTGTCCCTGTGTTCAATTATGCTACGTTGTGCGATCACAATGCAAAGGATGTCTCATACACCTTCACGTGTACTTATTCTCAACATGGACAACTTTGCTTCATCCACACATCGTTATGAGAAACCAACCCGCGGTCTTCTGACTACATAATATCTAAGCATGCACGAGCACTCACATAATATATGTACCAAAATATATATACAGTTTGGATCCTCAAGTGTAGGACAATACTCTCAGCTTGCTTAGAGTTTGATCTGAAAACTAATTAAACTATGTCTTGTGCACGATAGTGAAGACTAGCACTACCCCTAGGGAGAGACCACCTATGAGAGGTTTTCAATTGCAGGTATTGAAGATTCCAACAAAAGTGTCGTTCGGTCTTAATCGACACCCAACTCTAAATTCTTATCCTTTATCATCTTGCAGCCCACCAGCAATCGTCATGTGCAGAATCCGCAACAAACCAACACTTGTGCTGGCCATCAGGAACAACCCTACCGCCAACTCCAACAACCCTACCACTAACCACCTAGGCTACCAATGTGCCCCCAATGACCTTCCTCTACATCATCACCAACACTCCTCCACGGAAACCACCAATGTCCCTTCCACCCATGTCTTCAGTGTAGGCCAAAGCTTGCTACCTATAGGGTGAGTGCCATGGGACTGACACTCGTCTAGGAGGGAGGTAATGTTAACCCTCAAACAAACGAAGGTGGAAAATCTGGAAAAGCTAAAGTAGAAGACAAAGGCCAAGGCAAAGTGAAACAGAAGACAAAGATACACAAGGAGAAAAGTCCTAAATAAGAGAAAAAGGTGCACAAGGAAAAGTGCAAGTCAATACTTTTGTAAAAGAGCACAAGCGCATCATGGTCTAATTCAAGGAGCACCGGGCTCTCACCCGTGCAATTTGTAAATGTAGATGGGTGGTGGAAAGGAGGTTAGGAAGATAGAAGGACAATGGGAAAAAGGGCCTAGGCCATGGCTAGCCATGTAAAAAAGGGGATAAGGGGATGACTGCCCAAAAGGGATTTAGGGTTTTGTATATAAAGTTGAAAAGTGAACGAGAAGCTCATTCTTGCGTGTGGCCAAAAGTGGCTCTCCTCTTCTTCTTCTTCTTCTTCTTCTTCTTCTTCTTCTTGCTTGCTTGAGCTTGTGATTGAGAGGAGTGTGAGAGTGTGAGGGTGAGGAACCGGGGAGGAGAAGCTCTCCATCTTTTCATCTCTTCTTCTCTTCTATTCTCTTCTCTTGTCTTGCTCGTGAAAATGGAGCTTGAATCGTGGAGCTTGAGGATGGAGCTTTCTTGAAGCTTGCACTTGGATCGTGGAGCTACCGGAGTGCACGGTAGAGGAGGTAACTCGATCGGCATGGAGGTAAGCTCACTACACTTGTAGATATGGATGGCGCGTCGGCTATGTGAGAGGTAGCCATTAGTGCTCGGCTTGGAACGCTTGAACAATAAGCGGTCCGTGGGTCTTGGCGGTTGAGCAAAAGCTCCCACATCACCCTCAGCTTATTGTTGTGGCCTCACTATGGCTCTCCTACGCCCTAGGGATTGGCCCTAGGATGTACTCTTTAAACATAAAGTACATACGTAACATAGTCATCTCTTTTAGTGGAATGTTCTAGGAGATAATTTAATCCTTACCACATTAGTTCCAAAGGAAATAATAACACTAAACCTACAGCTTAGGGAACCTCACACTCAACATGGGGGGTCAATTGCTCAAAATCAAGTGCTATGCACCTAGGAGATGATTCTCTTGATACCACATATAAAAATGTAGATGCAAAGTGAATACCTTACAGTGCACAAACAAGTAAACTTATAAATCAATTAGTGTGGATGTGCACAAACAACCCTTTCATAATTTCACTCTAGTGTAGTGCTTCGTTTCTAAAGCAGCACCGAAATATTCCATACTGCTATCCTTATTTTAAAAGACTTAGAATAATTGGATTCTATATATCAAGATATGCATAAAATCATATCTCACATGATACTTAACTTCTGCAATTCCTTTCCCTCTACCACTTAAGGTTTTGCTTGTGGTGGTAGGTGTAAAGCATATTTTTATGTGTTTTTCTTATGTGTAAAGTAATAAACATACACTATAACATAAAGAGGCTAAACCTCATGCCCTAGACCCACCATATATTCATAATTTTTAGTAACTTTTCCATGTGTAAAATCTAAAATTTTCCATTTTTCTAGGTCAAAACCATATTTTTGATATTTTTATTTTTTAATTTAAATAAAATAATGTATTTTAATATATATTTTTAAAAAAAATTAATTCACACTCTTATCCATTATCACATTTTATTTTATCCCACATGAACATGATTTGGTTACCCAAAACCAATTAAAAACATCATTTTTGCTCTTAAAACACTCATTTTAAATTTTTAGAAATTAATAACTCATGATTACGAACACGAGTTCTGAATTTTATAACATACAACCCTCAAACACATTGCAATCAAGCCTCCAACAAATTTTTATCTCATATGAACAAGATTTTGTATCATGAAATGTCAAAAAAAGATTCAAATTTCCATTCAAAAGATGCTTACCACCATTTTTCACGTTTTAGCTGTCAAGAATTGAATTTTTAGGCAACCATTAGACCCACTATTAATCTTCAAACTACACTGGTCATCACCCCTCAACATCAACATAATTTCATGTTAATCTGATTCAAGTCGGACAACTGATTTTAATTTCAATCTCTTCACATTCATTTGTGCATGAATAGCCTATTGCAGGAGAGAGAGGGTGGAGAGAGAAAATTTGATTTTGGTTCTTCCTCTTCAGACCATCAATGTCGTATTAGAAACAAGTGATAGAGGGTAAAAAATTCTAGCATCAGCCAGGTGTCTTTGAATTATGTGGTTCTTTGTAGGCTCCATGGCCCCTTCATCACCAAATTGTCATCATGGTGTCGTTTTTCCTACTCGCACTACCTCAAAATGACACCCCCCTCTCCTCCCACATCACAAAATTTGTGGGTCACTTTAGGCTCCAAAGGGCATGAATCTTTAAATCCTCAAAATCACTTTACGCTTTGAGTGCATGGCCTTCAGCTTCTTCTGCGTCCCGTGTCCTATTCGTGAACCAAAAAATTTGCTTGTCCATCTTGAAGTCCCATAAGCATTGCTACCTGGAACTTGATCTGCTTTGATCTAGCACCCATAAAATTTATGAAAATTTTGCAACCACTACAAAGTCCATCTTCCAAAGTAATTTGAATTCCTGTCTTCCACGGCCACTTAAAATTTTTCCTTTGGGGATCAGTAGTCAAGGCGGCATGAAGTCCCAAAGTTTAGGTTATGTGTGTTTGGGGAGGTTTGAGCGATTGTGCCCCTCCTGTAAAGGCATTGTCATGCATTTAAAGAATTGTTTTGAGAGTAGTCCATAGTGACCCTATTTTGTTGGCTTGCTAGGTAGTTGTTTCTAAGAAATTCTGCTAGTTGTGAGGTAGATAGAGAAGTTTGCCAAAAAAAAAAGTGAAGAAATAGTGAATATATCTAAAAACCCTAAAATAGTGAAGAAATAGTGAATATATCTAAAAATCCTTAAAAAAATGAAGAAATAGTGAATATATCTAAAAAAGTGAAGAAATTATGCTAGTTGTGAGGTAGATAGAGAAGGTGTGGAAAAATGGGTTCTAACCCCTAAAATAAGAAAAATCAAGAAATCAAAATTCCAAGAGCACATGTGCATTGCCTTGCGAAGGCCTAGTAGGTTCTTGGGGATGAGTTAGATCCACGATGCCTTGTCTTTTTTTGGGGTGGCATTTAGCCAGAAAGAAAAAACTTAATAAGACTAGTTGGAGCAAAAATAAAAGTAAGTGAAAGAAAAAGGATTTAGTATCACCTTAGGAGAGCTTGGTAGGTTCTTGGGTGTGCCAAGCCAGATGTAAGACTAGTGCCATGTTCTCATTGGGTCAAAATACACTCAGCTCCCTCTTTTTTACACGCTCGAGTATCAAGTCTTGAAGTATAATAAAAAGTGATGAATCAAAAGTATCTAAAAATGCAAGACCAAGCTATAGGAATCCTTGCCAAGTAGGAGTTTTTGGTCCAATTGTCCTAGGTCTTGTCCTAGGTCTGGTAGGTAGGTTGCCAAACCATTGCTTAGGAAGATCCTTTTTATAGCTCTTTATAGCCGATCTGTGTTGAAGCAGTTGGTAGCAACTGACTCAAGATCTCTATCATAATATATTTAGCCTATCCCTTATGGAGCTTCATGCCTTGATTTGGTCAAGGGGTAAGGTGAGAGCTGTGTTTTGTGTTTTGTTGTGTATTCTTCTTTGTAGTAGCTTGATGTTCTTTATGGTTTCTTGATATGCAAATCAGTTCGTGGATTCAACGGGCTAAGTCACCCTATCCTATGGTCGCCAATGAGAGTGGATTTTTATGACCAGAGAAATACCAAAAAAGTTCCAAATGATATTAATTTAAGGTAGAAATTAAAGTTCAAAGGAAGCAATTGACGCAAATCTGACAATTTTAAGTGGCCGTGGGGGAAGACAAGAATTTAAATTACTTAGAAAGATGGGCTTTGCACTGGTTGTGGATTTTTAATAAAATTTTTGGGTGCTAGGATTGAAAGCGGATCAAGTTCTAAGCAGTGGGGAACTTCAAGAAAAATAGGTAGAAATTTTCGATTCATGAATAGGACGCCAAACGCAAAAGAATCTGAAGGCCAAGCATTCGAAGTGTAAAGTGACTTTGAGGATTTAAAGGGTCATGCCCTGTAGGACCTAAAGTGACAAAAAATTTTCATGATGGAGGCCACAGGGCCTACAAAGAACCATATAATCCGAAGACACTTGGTCGATGCTTGATTTTTTCACCCTCTATTGCTTGTTTTTTATCCGACATTGATGGTCTAAAGAGGAAGAACTAGAATCATCATGTTGACTCCACAATTTTGGGCCTAAAAGTCTTGCTAATTAGTGTTTTTATTGTTGTGAATATCATGGGACACTTTTACAAAAAGAACACTCTAGGAACTATCAATCAAACACAAGTTTTCAAGGTAAAAAAAGTCTAAAAACTTATAGAGAAAAAACTGTAGGCACTACCTATCTATCAAATAAGAGTTTTTTGAGGTCAAATGAACAAGACTAGGCTCATATGCATTGATCACCTTGATTCAATCCACCATCACTTTGAATGGAATCTTGTTTGATTCTTCATGTTGATTGATCTTATTTACCTTAGCTAGAATATCTATATTGCTTCACCTCCACTACATCACCTCTGTGACATCACCTTGACTATGTACACCACACAAAAATCCACTCAAGGTGGTCTTCACCTTGATTGACTCATTCCCACTCAAGGTGGTCATCACCTTGACCACATTCCATTTGTCATCTCCACCTCAAGTGTTCTTACACTTGAATGAGCTTCACCTTGATTGACATCCAAATCCACTCAAGGTGTTCTTCACCTTGATTAGACTCTTCACCTCCATTGCATTCCATCACCTTGAGTGGACCACCTCCACTCGAGGTTATCATAATCCATCTCTTCTCTTTATCTTGACTAATATCTACCACATTTATTGCATCACTCCACTCAAGGTGAACCTTATTACCCTTCCATCCATCACCTCAACTAGGTCATACCCAGTCAAGGTTATCATCAACTTGATTGACTTTCATTAACTTGATTGGCTCACCTCCACTCAAGGTAAGCCTACATCAACCCCACTCAAGGTAGTCATTACCTTGACTCAATTTCACTCAAGGTGATCATCACTTTGACTACATCTTCACAACCATATAGAAGTTGAACTTACCATTCAAGAGGTTGAAATTCATCACCAACCACTATTGACTCATCATATGTACTCAAGGTGTTGACTAGACTGCATTAAATTCACTCAAGGTGAACCACTCAAGATCATCAACATGGGCCTCGCATAGAATTACCTTGACTCAACATCTTTTGCCCAAGGTAATCACCTATCACCTCTACTGCATCACCTTTTGTACTAAAAACATATTTATAACATTGTAAACATTATATAAATAGCATTCCAACCCATTTAAAATGTGAATACCACCATTTGAAAAGTAATCAATAGCATTCAAGAGGTGAAAACTCACATTGGCTTGTTCAAATAGAGATAAATCAGCCATACCTAGGACCAAACCTCACCTTTATGGCATAAGATCAAGAAGGCCTAGTGGTATATGCCAAGACCCAATATGTACTCTACATGTCACAGAGGTATCCATCACTTTGAAAATGACAAGAAAAGTGCCCAATAGGTTTGAAGAACTTGCTCAACTTCTTTTTTACAAAGTGGTATCTCCTCTTATCAATTGTACCCTCAAACTTGGATTTTACTTGAGAAAATAAATTTACAAAGAGAAATTTATTGGAATTGATTTGGATTTCATGCCTTGATCAACTTGCATGTGTGAAATATGTACATTTTGCATGTCTTAAAGCCTTGCAATCACCTTGATTGTTCCAAAAACTACTTAAATCTATGAAAAAATCACCTTAATGGGGCTACCAACAAACTCTATTGGTCTAATTTGATTCATGTATATTGCATTCCACACATTTATTCTCTTAGTAAGTTTGATTTGGAGTAATCTTGTGAGAAAAACATCATCTCAATTGGTTATTGCATATCTAAGAATGGATTACTACGTTGTCCCACAATTTTTTTGAATGGAATGTTGGAATTGTGGTTGTGGATCTAGTACAATAGAATAGACATATGGGAGCATGCCATGCTCCTCAAGTATGTGCAATTAAATGCAATATAGTGAAGAAGTGGAAGAGACAAGTGCATTTAAATTCATGTAAAAGTGATTGCCTAGACATTTGCAAAAATGTGTAGTTAAACGCAGCCAAAAACCTTTTAAAAACATAAATTTTCTTCTTTTCAAATCCATTTGAATCCTTCTTTTGAGACAAATAAGGTGAGAGAGGGACTGAGACATCACTAGGTGATGGATGAGACACAAGATGAGATCATGAGCTCCCATATGAGACATGTCATGGTCAAGATCTTTCATGGAGAAAGGACATTTGACTCCTTACCCACTATGCTTCTCCATGTACTATTCTTCTACACACATGGAGAAACGACATTTGACTCCTCACCCACTATTCTTCTCCACACACATAACTATTTCCATTCCTCTCTTCCACTTCTTCATTATATTCTTATTTTTTGTCTTCTTATTTCTCTTGTTTTTCAATGGAGGTAGGCTTTATATTTTTGAAAGGTAGCAAGGCTAGCTTTATAGGTTTTGAACGAGATGAGTTCATACAGAGATAAATTTCTCTTCTTCTTTTCCTTTAGTCTTTCAATGTTTAGATATGTTTTCTTTTTGTGGTAGTGTTATGATTGTTGAAATCTACTTTGGACTAGGATGAGCTTGAAAGAGCTCTCTACATACATTATGTAGAGCAAAAAGCACATATGTTGGAGCAGGTAAATTCGCATGAAATGTATGGAGATGAAATGATTTTTACATGCATCCCCAAACACACTCTACTAGTTTGGCCACTCTTTATAAAAATAGTTGTTTGTGTTGTGCAAACTAACAGCGTGTCATTGAGTATACAACAACATGGGTGAGTTATGGGAAACACATTTTTATGCATGTCCCCAAACTACTTGTTTGGTCATCCATGTGTAAAATGTGTGATTACATGCATTGGTAAATGTGTATACACTATGGAAACCCAAATTGCAAACTATGTGGATCTTTGTTTAGTCATATAACTAAAAATACGACTAGATGTAGTTTAAAAGGCTTTACAAAAATATTTGAGTTATAATTTTCCTTTCAAAATTTTAATTATCTCACTTTGTCGATGTACATAGACACACAAAGAGCAACAATGAGGGAAGAGAGAAGAAAGAGACCAACTATGACCAAGGATTTCCAAAATTGGTATGTGTTTTCTATTTCTTGAATATGGAAGAATCTATAGTCTTATTTGATATTGTTTAGGGTTTTTTATCCATACCTATTTATTTTAATATCTAGTATACTTCATTTCATTTCCTTTGGTCTTGTTTTGTAGATGGAGGCAAATATCCTCATGTACATAATTGTAGCTACCATATACAATGGCTTACATATTCAATAACGCATTGCAGGCAAAGGTGGAGGCACATGATGAAGAGCAAAACATTGTGCTCACTCCATGTATGATCCATACATCATCACAAGGAGATCTAAATCCTCATCCACAATAGGCAGTTCAAAGGGAAATGAGCCCCATGTGCACAATAGGGCATGCTTGTTAAGGATGCATTATTGAAAACTTTACTAGCTTCCAATTTTCAAATATATATGCAAGAGAAACTTGGGCTTTATGTAAACTCATGTTTTAGTTATAATGCAAGCAAGAGTACAATGTCATCCATATCCTTTTTGGCCTTTAACATTTTGTTATGTCAAGAAATAGTATTGAGTGTATATTTTAATACTATTTGAGTAAAGTTTTTATAAAACAATGCACAATGGGCATACAAGGGAGGATTTAAAAAAACTAAGGAGCTACTAGTTGGCAAAAGTGTGGCTTTAGCCACACTTCTACAACTAATAGCTCCTTGGTTTTTTCCCTTGTATTGCACATTTACAATTGTGTAAATATGATCATGAAAATTAGAAAAATGTGCATTTATAAAGGCGCAAAGAATCACAATTACACTGTGTGAAATAAGTGTATCTTTGGACACATTTTAAAGTTCAAAAAATGCATTCGGAGGGCCTTTACAAGTCTAATCCCTTGTAGTAATCATCCATGCATCATGAATCATTTACAATGCATATCTTTCAAATAAGCATTCAACATATCACCTTGACTACATCTTGTGAGGCCAATCATCACCTTGATTGGATTTTCAGAAGTAAGGTTTCAACTAAACTAGGATAATACACATTCACCCAACATAGCAAAAAAAATCCCTTTGTAATTCATATATGCTTTAAAGGCCTTGATTCTAGTGAATATGACAAGATGCAAACTCTGGAAGTACTAAGCTTGACCTTTTTTGTGTTACCTTGACTAACTTAAGAAGTGAATGTAATCATGCTAATTGGCCTATAGATCACCTCAAGTGCTATCATAGACGGTCTCCCTCCCATATAGCCCTTGGTTGATTGTCTAAGGCTATCATAGTCTAGCACTTAGTCTCTGTCCCATATAGCCCTTGGCCTGAGTTTATGCCCCTTTTTAAATACTTCTTTATTTCAAAGCCTTGCTACCCTTAACTTTGCAACTACTATCTCTATGTCCCCATGCCTTCTCTTTGACTGATGAATGCATAGAGCAAGAAGATATTGTCTACTCATCCCATCCTCCCAAGGTAAAACACTCCATGTGGTAGCCACCTCTTCAAGAGGCATAATAGGCTATTTCCCATAGATTAGTTCAGCTAGCATATATCTAGTTGTTTCATTATGTGCCATGCAATTAACCCATAATGCATACAATAATAACTATGGCCACTATTCCATTATGCCTCTATATGACTTTGCCAATGTCTTGATGATACGAGGATGTCCTCTCTTACCTTTCCCATTCCCCTTTGGACTATACACAGATGTCAATACAAGGTTGATATCTAGTCAAGAGAAGAAGTCATGAGCCTCATCTACATCGAGCTTTCCTAGACAATGTGAGACCAAACAAGAATAGGATGAGGGAATGAATGAAGGAAAATGGTTGAACTATTAGGAGTTTGAGCAATCTTTGAGGAACCCTTACTTGAATTTTTTCTCAAAAAACTTCTCGAAACCTTCATGTCTACCCAAAATAGAGTGGCCATACAAACCACACTATTGAATGGTTTGGTTGTAACACTAGTCAAATAGCTACAATAAAATATTGTAATGATAAAAAAGCAATTGGAAAAATATAGAGAAAAAGATGACCCTTATAGCTTTAAGAAACGGTTTGAATAACTTTCTGAGGCTCACAACCTCTAAGACATTAAAAAAGGGGCAGAAGTCTTCAAATTGTTTCTTAACAAGAAGGGATGGGCATGGTTTATCAACTTGGAAATTGTAGGAAAACCCAATTTTGACTTGTTGAAAGATGCGTCATAAAGTAAATTTTTAAAGCTGGTTATGCAGAAATATTGATAGTTAAGCATCCCCTATAAATAGTAACTATAGTTTTCATCAATGTTATTAAGGACAAACATATTTACAAATCTTTCCAAGAACTCCAACACAAATATGGATGACATGTAATGTGGAGTATTAAAAGAATCAATTAGGGTGGATGATCTCTTGAGAGAGAGAAATAAGAGAAAAACATAGATAACAAATATTATAACTTTAAGAAATGGCAAGGAGAAGGAAATGAAGTTGAGATAATGCAATATGTGGTTGACATAAAACAATACCTAATGAGAATTACTGAAAGCCTCAAAGCTAGGCCAAAAAATAATAACATTTATTATACCCGTTGTTGTGGAAACCATTTATCATTAGAATGCCTTAAGCCTAGAGAGCAAGGTTGAACTCTCATTGTGAGAGATACAACCATCATGCAACCCCCATGCCACACTATGCCATCCTCCTAGAAAACTCCCATACCCCAATTCTTATACTTAACAATACTTATTAGAAGGATCAAGGGGTTGCATTTCCATCACTTGGAAGCTTAAACCCTATTTGGTGCCATCTTCATTTGGACTTCTATCTCTACAATGCCACAAAAAAACAACCAGGGAGCAAAATCTATGCTCACAGCAAGCATCATCATCGAGAAAGGAAAGAGAAACTATCATCTTCATCCTCACTTTCATCATCACTCAAGATAGCCATTGAAAAGAGAGAGAGAGAAAGAGAAAGAGAGAGAAAATTGAACATGAAAGGGAGTGTGTGGGATGAGATGCACGTCGAGGATGAAGAAGAGGAAGAGGAGACATACCCCTTCACCCCACGACCCATGATCCACAACTTTTCATTAAATTTGAAGTTACATGGACTAAGGCACAAGCTTTAAAATGGAAATAGGTACATGTGGCTTTATAGTATTAGCCAAATGCATATCTTTGTAAGATTTAAATGAAAAATGAATTGGTAAAAAGGGTTTTTGTCGATGTAGAGAGGGAATATTATGTTTAGTTTTTGCCATATTTCTCAATCCATCACCCACATATGTGTGCAGTTTAAAGAAGGTGCCCTATGGGCTAAAGCAAGCACCTAGATCATGTCTAATAAGATCGGTGATAATCTTGTCAATGTTGGCTTTTATATTTTTGATGTTGATCACTCACTTTATGTGAGAAGGGAAGATGCAGGTTTGGTCATCATAGTCATCTATGTGGATGACTTGATTATTACAGGTGATAGTGACAATGGGATTGTTGAAGTTAAGGACTTCTTGAAGAAGAAGTTTGAGATGAAGTATTTGGGTGAGCTGAGATACTTTCTTGGTATTGAGGTGATCAGATGTGATGATGGTATATGGCTATCCCAAAGGCAGTATGGCTTGGATATGTTATCTAAGTATGGTATGAAAACATGTAAACCTCTTTCAGTACCATTGGAGCAAAATGTGAAGTTGAGTGCTAACGTTGGGGATGAGATAGAAGACCCTACTATATTCAGGAGGATAGTAGAGAGTCTAATTTACATGACTATGACAAGGCTAGACTTGAGCTATGTTGTTAGCCTTGTTAGTTAATTTTTTATTCAGATGCCTAGAAAGCCTCATTTGGATGCAGTTAGACGCATATTGAGGTATGTGAAGTTCACTTTACATTATGGGCTTTTTTATGAGGTAGGTAAGGATGTACATATGTTTGGATACACAAATGCAGATTGGTCTGGTAGCATGTCAGGAGGAAGATCTACATGTGGATTTTATGTTTTCCCTTGGTAGGGTAGTAGTTACATGGAGTAGCAAAAAGTAACATACAATTGCTTTATCGAGTATAGAGGTGCTGCTATGGTAGCATGTGAGGAAGTATGGCTGCAAAAGTTATGGTGTGATTTGGATGTGCATGGAGATGGTCCAGTTGTCATTCACTATGACAACATGAGTAGCATACAACTAGCTACTAGGAACCCAGTGTTCCATGTTAGGACAAAACACATTGAGGTGCACTACCACTTTGTGAGAGAGAAGGTACTTGAAAGAGAGATTAACTTGGTATATGTCAGCACACATGATCAGATAGCTAACATTTTCACAAAGGCATTGGGTACAGAGAAGCTTCGAAAGTTTCGAAGCTTACTTGGAGTTGCAGAGATAGAGTTGAGATTGAGGGGGAGTGTTGAGATGGTAAACTCAACATGTGCGGGCATTGATGATGGACCGCCTAGGTAGATGGATCCACATATCTACACTTCGCATGTCGATGGTCATTATGTTCCTCACATGGCCATTGACTTATCACTTATTATATTTAGTTTGTTACACCTACCTACAATTGGCATAGATATAGCACTAATCAATTAGTACAGTCAGTTATGCACTATTCGACTTAGCAAGCCACTTTCCTTTATGTTGTATCTTATCTATACTTTGTGTACATTGTATTGTGTGTGGAAGAAGAAGAAATAAACTAGCAAGAAATTTTTTTGGCCCCATCTCTCTTCTTGTGTTCTTGAGTGAGCTTCCTCTTGTGTGTACAGTGTGTGTGCAACAGCTCAAGCGAGTCCCCCCACCACATGATTCTTGAACACTCCTATTGTATCTTCCTATCATATATGCAAATTGATTAGACTATTGTATGTAAGAGTTTATAAAATAGGTCACATAAGCATGATACAAAGAAATCTTTCTTTTCCCATACTCCCCTACCAATAAATTCACATGCACGCTCTCAAACAAGTTTGTATTTAGAATTGGAGTATGCTCCAAAGGGCTCAATTTTTCCTATAATTCTCACAAAAATCAACCAATAATACATATTTAAGAATCATATAGTAAAAGTAAAATAGCAAGGTAGAAAACATAGGAGTGTGATTGGCTCGATGGTATATTCTCCAACCATCTTAACCATTGCTCCTATGTATAAGATCATGTGAATGGAGTGTGAATGACACCATTTCCGTACATGAACTAAATTTTTTCTTTGCTACCTCACATGTTTGAGAGAGTTTCCATTTCTTATACAATGCAAGGTGTTGGTTTTTTAGACATACAAGGATCAATTTGATGATATATTGTTAGACTTTGTTCTAAATGAAACAAGCAAGATTATTCTCTCCCTTTAAGTACATTATTAGGGCCTCCATTAAATATAGTCTCAATCACAATTCAATTTTTCCTAGCTTCATCATCCATGAAGCTCACAAAGTCTACCAATGGGTGTCTATAGTTTTGCATAATATTATCCAAATAGCCTTAGAAGAGCATTTGAGTGTCTTCATCTTTTTCTTTAGTATCTATCGGGACCTAAAACTGGCCTGTGACACTGCCTGTATGGCACTAGCCAGTCCTCTACTACACACCCAAACCACCCCTCACGGCCTTACCCTGCTAGGAGCGTCTAAGGGGTATACTACCCTAACCTTCGATACAAAACTTTTATGTTTGTATGGATTTTAATCCAATGGATAACCTTCCCCACTCCTCACAAGGAGTCTCTAAACATATCGGTGTTATACACCACGTAAGCACATACAAAGGGAGCACCCCTCGGCTAATTACCACGGCTCCACTATGGCTCTCCTACACCTCGGGGATTGGCCTCAAGATGCACCGTGAATACATAGAACACATTCAAAACAAGCTCTACTCTTTTGATTGATTGATCCAAGAGATAATAGATAATCCTTACTGAATATTTCCCTAAGAACTGAAGTACTAACCCCACAACTTAAGGTACCTCACACTCTCAACATAGGTCATCACTCATAAAATCAATTGTTATGTATCCAAGATGATACCATATGGTGCATGCAATGCAATTGTGTATGACTATCATGATCAAACAAGTTTATTCATTAACAATTAGCATTGTGAGAGTGCAAAGATAGTTATTTTCATGCTTTTCTTCTAAGCCGCGATTGTTGCATTGCTTAGGGCTAAGCATTCTTGTGCTACTAGACCCTTTAAATTTTAGACAAAGAACCTATCATATATGCCATGAATCATAAAAACATCAGAATTCAGTGTATTTTAAACACTTAATATCCCCCTTCTCCCTACCGCTTAAGCTTTTGCATCGGTGGTAGGTTTAGGAATATTTTTCATGTATTTTTCTTTTATGAAAGTAATAAAAACCCACTTTAACATAGACATAGGGCCGAAAACCTCATGCTTCAGCTCTACCATATATTCGCAAACATAAATCTTATTTTTTCTTATTTTTTGAATGCAAAAAACTAATTTTTTTCATTTTTTCTTATTTGTTACTATTTATTTATAGATTATTATTGATTTATTGGTTTATATTGATTGATCTTACTAATATTTATTTTCTTATCATATTTCAACCCATAGGAACACTATACGCATGACAAAACCCCAAAAATGCATAATTTTCCTTAAATCGCAACATTATGGGTTTTGCGTGTTTAGCATACAATTATTATATGAGTGATTTTCCTTGATTTCTTTAACATTTTTTATAAACAGGAGCATTAGTAACCAAATACAATCATTTCCAACCAAAATTTATCATAAAACAATAAAATCTACGACTTACTCATGAAATCGCGCCTTAGGACGTACATATTTCAAAATTGGAGACCCACTAACACTCTTCAACAGTCCTTGATGATCCTTCCAACCCTAATATACACTTCTTTATGCTCTTGCATCATCGCATGATCAAAATCTTTCATCTCTGCCCACCCCCTTCTCTCATATATTAACCCATAGAAACCTACAACAAGAGGAGAGAGAAGAGAAGAGAGAGAAAGACTAAAATTAGATCTCTTGATTCAGTGTATTATTTTTTGATCTGTTCATAGCAATAGATGGCGAGAAACTTCTCCTTTTGCTGCCTTCTTTATTCCACTCAGTTCCAACGGGGCCAAAAATGAAAATTTTAAATTATTTTGGGGGCACCAAATAACCCCCCCCCCCCCCGCCCCTGTTTCATACTCTTGTGTCTTTTCATTTGTTGGCCTTAAACAAGGCTTAAGGCCTTAAGCCTCAAAAAAACTAGTTCCACCTTTCATGTTCACACTTGACATAAGTGGTTTTTTCCCGAACGAAGGAAACGAAGTCCGATTCGCGAAAGGGACTGGACGTCCGGCTTCGTGAAGTCAAAATCTATAAATCTGGTCTCTGTCATAAAATTTTTGGCTCCTGGATCACATAGCTACTTTATAACCCCAAACCTTGCAGGGATTAATTGACAAATTGAGACTTGCATTGGGTTCCTAGCATCAAACTCCATTTAGGAAAACTCCAGCTCATCAATCTGCAATCGTTTCTTTTTGCATGAAAAACAAGTCTTTTGCACTTCCCGGGCCACTTTTCGGCTTCAAAACGGGCTCTAAAAATCCACTCTCAATATCACATATCGGAATTGCCATGAGGCTCTTCAAAATGTCCAAAAAGTAATTAAAAAAAAGGATCAAATAAATTGTATTTTTTCTCAACCAAAAATCTACGACTACCTTAAATTAAGAACAAAGCACGACATTGTAGGCCAACCATCTATTCTATGGATTAAATTAAATTATATCCATGCCTTATAAATATTCTTTCCTTCAAAGCATCATACTTGATTAATGATATCAACTCCCAAAATTAGACCCTTTATGGAAATCTTGAAGATGAAATATTTATCCAAGAAAACAACTCTCATAAAAAAAGGGAAACAAGCATTTCCTCTTTTATTACATGATATTGTTAGAGCCATCTTGTACCATAGAGGCCTCTTTTGTTTTTCTCACAAATGACAATACTATTGAAGTTACAAAGATAATTATGATCAATTGATAAAAGTTTATGGTAAATCATGATGCAATTTACTAATATGTGTTTTACTTGATGTATTTTTTTCATGGAGTGATAAGGGCACATGTAAATCCTAATCTAGGTCACAAATTTTTCCTCTTTTAAGAGTTTGGGATTGCAAACAAACATAGAATTATTGAAAACCTCACCCTTAAGTAAAGAAGATGGGTAGAGGGGCCTAGATACATGGAGAAATAGTAAGGTGGGTACATACTTCTACGAGACTTCTACACTATGATCAACATGTTCTATGTTAATGATGAGGTAGCACACAAGGAATGTATCAAGGAGATGTTTAGATTTAGACTAATAGAAGGTCCATTTTCTAATCCCTTTGTGGAAGGGATGGCCAAGGAGCAACTAACATGGAAGTAGTGAATCATGAATGCAGAGGAGACTTATGCACATTTAAGACCCCTCATTGTGTATATACTAGTGCAATGGGCTAGTAACTCTATCTCGAAGAGAAATTGGAGTACATATGAATATGCACACAATACCATTCAAAACAAATTGTTGGTAAACACGACTGAGAAGCTGGTATAAATGTTTTGCAATGATAGGATCTTATGGATTTGAGGCCTCAAACACTAATGGGATTGAGAATGTTGAGAGTGAAAGTCGCACCATTGCATTGACATTCACATGAATCTAGAGGTAATGGATATGGACTCATTTAATGTTCAAAGTTGATGTTTACATAATGATTTCAATCAAATGGCTTCTTTCACATGTGCATTGACTACATAGACTTGAACAAAATCACGGTGAAGAACTGCTACCCCATCCCACAGATTGACGATTTTTTGGATGAGTTACAAGGGGCATGCTTTTTCAATAAGATTGACTTGCGCTCTAGCTACCATCAAATTTGTATGAGGGAGGGAGATGAGATTAAAATGGCCTCAGGACTGATCGCGGACTTTATCATTTTCTACTAATGCCTTTTGGGTTGACTAACGCCCCCACCACATTTCAAAGCCTCATGAACAAAATCCTGCAACCCTTTCTATTCAAGTTTGTGCTTGTTTTCTTTGATGACATCCTCATTCACATCAAGTTGTCCAAGGAGCACTTGACACATGTCAAAAGGGTGTTTGACATATTGAGAGAGCATTAACTCTTTGCTAAGGAGAGCAAATGCGCCTTCATGCAGACATCTCTGGAGTGCTTGGGACACATTGTGAGCAAAAATAGCATACAGGCTGACCCAAAGAAGGTGCAATCTCTTAGGGATCGGCCCACTCCTTCCAGCGCCACTTCTTTGTGTGGCTTTCTTGGTCTCTTTTCATTCTAGAGATGCTTCATTAAGCACTATGCCACAATTGCAGTACATTTGACTGATTTCTTAAAAAATGAGTCATTCTTTTGGGATGCCACTATTGATCATAGCTTCAAACAGTTAAAGGGCATGCTTACTTCTACCCCCATCCTTGTCTGCCCTGGCTTCTCTAAGTTGTTTACCATTCATTGTGATGCCAGTGACAGGGGTATTGGTGCAATATTGTTGCAAGAGCATGGTGTGTTTCCATTTGAGAGCCACAAGCTTCATGAGAAGGAGATGCAAATGAATGTATATAACCATGATATGTTGGCCATCCTCCATGCCATCAAGAAATGGAACCACTATTTGTATGGCAGCCACTTCCAAGTAAAAAGTGACCATCGAGTCCTTCAATACTTCTCGACTCAACCCACTTTGACTCCTAAGAAAAGGAGATGGGTGGCAACCTCATAAAACTATGACTTTGACATTTTGCACACTCGAGGCAAGGATAATATTGTGGCTGATTCACTGTCTCAAATATGGGCATGCAGAGTATTCTCTATCTCTCAGAATTGCACAGTGATTGGGTCGAAGAGCTTCAAGAGGCTTACTTGTTAGATGATCACTTCAGCCACATATTCCAAAAATTACAGCATGGGGTCATGGCTAAAAACTCCCAACATCAGCTCAAGCATGGCCTTATTTGGTCCCATGGCAAGATTGTCATCCCACACACTTCCCCCTTCATGCAGAAGATCATGGAAGAGATGCATTCTTACCCCACCGCTGGTCACTTGGGTGTTTTCAAAACATATGATAGGATTTCCAAGACCTTTCATTGGAAATGATTATGGAGGGATGTCAAGGAATTTGTGATCAAATGTGTTCCATGTCAACAGAACAAGGAAAGTACCCTCAGGCCCACTAGTCTCTCCCTATCCCTGAAGGGAAATGGACTCACATCACAATGGACTTTATCACTGGCCTTCTTGCGACCAAGAAAGGGTGGAATAGTATCTATGTGGTAGTTGATCGCCTCACCAAAGTTGCCCACTTTATCCCCACTAAGATCCAATACACAGCCTCTCAGATGGCCACTAAGTTTATAAAAAATGTCTTCAAGTTGCATGCCTTACCACAAGTCATACTACATGATCAAGATGCAAAGTTTATGAGAAACTTCTGGCAAACATTTTTCACCTCCATGGGGACCAAGCTTGCTCCATCCACTGCATACCACCCTAAGACTAGTGGCAAGACTGAAAGAGTGAACAAATGGCTTAAGACATATTTGAGGCACTTTTGCCATGATATACAACACAATTGGGATACATGGCTCCCCTTGGTTGAGTTTGCATATAATAACTCCACACACTCTAGTATTGGAGTTTTCCCTTTTGAGGCCTTATATGGGTATAAGGTTCCCCTCCCCACAGTCTTATTTAATGATAAGATCAACCCTTAGAGTCAGGCTCAGTTGGATCGCATGCAAGCCTTACTTTGTGGGAACTCTCGCTCAACTGCCAAGACCTACGGACCGCTTATTGTTTCAAGAGTTCCAAGCCGAGCACTAATGGCTACATCTCACATAGCCGACGCGCCATCCATATCTAGGGTGTAGTGAGCTTACCTCCATGCCGTTCGAGTTACCTCCTCTCCCGTGCACTCCGATAGCTCCACGATCCAAGTGCAAGCTTCAAGAAAGCTCTATCCTCAAGCTCCATGCTCCAAGCTCCATCACCACGAGCAAGAGAAGAGAAGAGAAGAGAAGAGAAGAGAAGAGAAGAAGAGAGGAGAAGATGGAGAGCTTCTCCACCCCATGGTCCCTCACCCTCACACACTCACTCCCTCACACTCTCACACTCCCTCTCTCAAGCACAAGCTCAAGCAAGCATGATGGGACCTCAAATGGGCCGGCACTGGCTATGGCACTAGGCGGACCTCATGCTCATAATAGACAAACACACCCTCATGGCCTTGCGGGCCAGGAGCCTCAATCTGCTGCTAAAGGACGAACTGTCCTAAAGCCTAATCTCTGCGTTTATAGTTTTGTAGTCTAATGTTTTCCTTTCTATAAACTCCACAGAGGGAGAACCCTTACACATTGGCCATAAATGCCATGATAATCACATACATGGGAGGCAACCTCTCGGTAGAATCATCGCGGCCCCACTGCAGCTCTCCTACATCGTAGGGATTGGCCCCTTGATGCGCTGCTCAACATATAGAACAAACGAACAAACTCCACTCTTTCATTTCGAAAGTACTCCAGGAGATACCATGTGTCCTTACCAAATAATCCCCCAAGAAATGAACGTCTATCCTATGGCTTAGGATGCCTTTCCACACTCAAGCGTGGGTCATCGTCATTGAAAACAGGTGCTATGCATCCAGTCCTTTGTATTCTGATACCATGGTTGACATGCACATGCAAAGTGAATGATCCTAAAGTGCTCAAACATAATTTTTAAATCATAAATATGTGGTGCACAACTAGGCTTTACCATGCTCATTCACTAACGCGTTGCGACGATGTAAGGATAGCACCAAGACAAGACTCGTGCTACTATCCTCTTAATTAAAATACAAAGAAATCTATGTCATGATATGCATCAGAAAATTAGCAACAATCAGCACGCAAATCACACCATTTAAATCTCCCAACCCCCTACGTTTAGGTATTGCTTTTGTTGCATAGGTGTAGAGGTTCATTTTGCCATGTTTTGATGTATGAAAAGTGATAAATCACAAACTTTGACAATGAGATAGGGCAAATTGGGGTTAAACCTCATGCTTTGCCACTACCATACATCCACAAAAAATCATTATATTTTTCCTTATTTTTGTAAGACGTATTTCTATTTTTTCCTTATTTTTTCTATTTTCTTAATTTATTTGGTAATAAAATATGCTATTTTTTGATTTTTCTTGTTTCAATCACTTCATCATACTAACATTCAATTTATCTTCCATTTTTTCTCATGGGAACACCTTTCACCCACCCAAAATGGAAAAACTACCATTTTATCGCTTAAAAACCGCATTTCGAGTTTACGAGAATTAAATAGAGCATGTAAATCATTGCAAAATCAAAATTTTCTGATAAACAAAAATTAATCATGATGCAACCAGCACACAAACAAATTTCCATCCAATAAGAACATCGTTACCATCATAAATTATCAAAAAACTTCATTTTCCTTCATAAAAATGGTCATACCGTGTTTTTACGAAACCCGAGACGCCTTGAATGATAGCATAACCAGCAGACGGAGCCTCCATTGCTCTCAATCCAATGCTGCACATCAATCTTCAGCATCTCCATCAATCTCCATCGCCATTTCCTTCAATCTCTTTCCCGGTTCCTCCTTCAAGATGGTACACATGAACATCCCATAGAGAGGAGAGAGAGGGAGGAGAGAGAAATACTAGATTTTGATCTCTTCATCCAGACAGCCATATCTTGCGCGAGACTGGTGATAGAGTCAGGCAAGAGGGAGAAGTTGATGCCCAATCTCTATTGCATGGGTTCTTTGTAGCCCACATTCATGATTTGGGAGGGGGGGGGGGGGGGGGGGATGGCACATTTTTCGCCCGTTTCCTGATCAATGCGATGCCATATCCACACGCCATGTTAAAAAATGAAGGGGGGGGGGGGGGGGGGGGGAGGAGGGGGTCTAAGGTCCCAAAGGGCACCTCCCCTTTGGCCTAAGTTTTGGTCCACCTTTTCAAATCTTGGCCAATTTTTGGCCTTTGTCGCATCCGGGCTCCGTTTCAGCCTCTAAAAAATCCTGCGCGTCCGTCTCGGCATCCCGCACTGACTAGCAACTCTTGGCATCCCACACGGCAGTTGGAAAAATTATCAAAAATCCACAAGTGTCGCTCGGGCACCTTTTAAAAGCCGTCTTTCACTTGGTGCTTAAAATCATCCTAGCTGCAGCCGCCGCCTTTGATGTTAAATATTTTTCCCCTAAATTCCAAAATTTTTGGAAAATTTTAGGCACATCCCGGGCTCAAAACTCCGCTCTCATTGGCGACCACGGGATAGGGCGACTCAGCCCGTCGAATCCCACAACAGATCTGCACAAAACAACCAAAGGAAGCATCAAGCTGATACAAAATAGATACATACTAAAACATAGCACAATGCTTACCCTACCCCCTGACAAAACCAAGGTATGAAATCCACAAGGAGTAGGCCTAGCATAATCTGATAGAAGGTCCGAAGCTAGTCACTAACCGACTGCTCCAACATGGCCAAACTAAAAAGAACTATCAAAGAGGTTGCCCTAAAGTGGTGGTTTGAACTACCTACCTAACTAAGGACAACACAATCAGAAGCTTCTACTAGGCGAGGGCTCCTATAGCCTGGTCAAGAAGTATTTTCTTTTAGCACATTTCTTGTTTTAGGTTTTTATTTTCCCATACTCGGGCACGTAAAAAGGAGGGAGCTGAGCGTAGTGACCTAAGGAGACAGGGCATCGGCCTCAGGTCCTGTCTCGATACCCAAGAAACTACCAAGCCCTCGCAAGGCGATACTTAATCCTTTTCTGATGCTCACTTTTATTTTCGCTCCAACCTTCCTGACTTTCTTCTTGTCTAACAAGATGCCACCCCTAGGAAGACAAGGCATCGGCCCTGGGTCTAACTCCTCCCCAGGAACCTACTAGGCCTTCGCAAGGGGATGAGCAACTACTTATAATTTTTTTTTTCTTTTCTATTTTTATAGGGGTTAGAACCCCTTTTTACACACCTTTGTATATATTTATTGCCTTTGAGATATTTAGGGTTTTTTTTCCTATCTATCATCATTTTCCTTTGGCAGGCTTCTCTAATTGCCTCACAACTAACAAGAACTCCTAGGACGGCTGCCTAGCAGGCTAGTAGAACAGGGTCACTAGGACTACTTTTTGAAACAGGTCTTTTGATGCCTGACAACGTATTTACAGGAGGCAACGACTACTCAGACCTCCCCTAGACATGCCTAACCTAAACTTGGGACTTCATGCCTTGGACGCCGGTCCCCAACCAAGAAAAGAAAATCCTCTACAAGTACACAGACACATATAGCATATAAACACGGTACACATAAAGGAGAGATATCACGTGGATAGGGCCACGGGAAGCCTCCACACGACATAGGCTCCTTCCAAGATCTTCTTTGAACCTATCTAGCACAGGACTAAAACAAGAAACCATTAACCGCACCTATGCTAAACAGACAATTGGCTCTCTTGGCCTAATGAAATAAAGCATTCCACTAAAAAAACTGATCGACCCTCTTGGCCTAATGAAATAAAACATTTAAAACCTCACAAAACTAGCCCTCTCGGCCTAACTAGATCAAACAAAATAGCACCTACACATCCCTCCCCGAAATAGTACATATATATAATAATATGCTCCTTTCCAAGAAGGAAAAATAGGGCTCGCAACCCTAAACTAAATGCATAAGGTTACGACCCATCCCTCCTGCATATATAGCAAGAGGCGTACGCATAACATGTTGTCTAATCAGCCTATGGGTCCATGATAACAACGATAGATGGGTCTCGGCTACTCTTTGCATCACCCATATCAACCATCACCTACCATATATTGCATGCTCTGATAACATTCCCCACAAGCGACTGGGTCCTGCCTGATTATTGATAGCAATATCCAAACCAGGACCACAGTTGAAGAAAATGTCTTCTTCATAAGCAAGGTTTGCCAGTGAATCCGCAAACTGATTCCAGTAACGTGGAATCAGCTGAAGAGACACACTCTCAAACTCCCCAAGCAGGGTCATGGCAGTTCGATGATACATACAAAGGATGGGATTCCGCACTGTGTATGTCCCATCTAGCTGATTCAAGATCAACTAGGAATCCCCTTTTACTAACAATAGCCGAATACCACCTTGCTTGGCAATATGCAATCCCATAATCAAGGCTTTATACTCTGCCATGTTGTTAGTGAATCCTATCCTGAGATAAGAAACTAACTTCATCGTAACTCTACGTCGGGGATCTCGGATTACTATTCCGACACTTCCCTTTTTATTAGGGCCCCTAGACGCTCCATCAAAATATAATATGTACATCCACAATGGGTTTACACTGCCTGTCATCACGAAATCCTCTATTCATAATTATGATAGTCAAAATTTAGCATGTTGAGAGGGTGAACTGACGGCTCCATCCCACCTTCTTCATTGAACTCAAGAGGGATACTTGTCAACATTCGTAAGTAGTGATGGCAGAAGACTTTGATCTCCCACACAAAAGTTCTGTCTTCTTGCTCAATCACTTTGTATCCTTTGCTCCACCAGATAAGTTTCCCCTGATGGTATCTCTGCTCCAAATATTGTTCTTTTCATGAGATGCAAGGAATGAACAAGGAATGAGATCCAAAAGAGCTTAAAGCTGCTTCTTCAGGAAATTGACATCAACAGCTATTTGCCAATATTGTTCAGAAATCATGTCAGTGTAGTGCTTCATCATATCCTTAACTTCGCCAAGGACATTAGATGCACTCGACTCATAGCCTTGATCATCTATCCGTCGTTCCATTGGCCTAATAGTTTGATTGGGCATCGGTTGTTGACTCACAGGAACAACATTAGGGTTCGAAGCTTGGCCTCCAACATTTGGTGGAGCCAACTGACTAGCCATAGGCATAGTCACACTGGGAGGAGTTGGCGGCAAAGGTACATTTTGAACCATGCTTCCTCTCCCATTAGGGTTATTCATAGGCATCCATTGACTTCCATTCATCAATGGTAAATTTCCTCCAGGTACTAGACCCGCATTAAGATTTATTCGAGAGGAGTAGGCTGCTTGTAATCGTGACTCTACTCCTTCTGCCAGCGTGATGGTGGTGTCTATATCAGCCAAAGCCACACTGCTCAATTGTACTTGAATATTGAAATCCAATCCATGCAAGAAGTATTGTAATTGGGCAGCCGGCGGAATAGGAATGTAAGTTTGTAACTTACAAAATACTTTTTTAAGCTTCTTGGCATGGGCTTTCACATTCAGATGGGGGTCTTGTCGTGTTACATTCAAAATACGAAACCAGTATTGGCCACATCTTTCAGGGGCATATTCTCCTCAGAAAGCTACATAAAATTGGTCTATTGTGGTTATCGTTCTAGTCTCTATGCTATGATACCATATTGCAGCCCTTCCTTTTAATGTCATGTTAAAGAACATCATAAGATGTCCCTCATCTTGGATGTGGTAATTGAACATTAATCTTTGGAATTCACAAATGTGAAACTCTGCATCTTCTTCGGCTAACCCATTAAAAAGGGCAAAGGCACTCCTAAAGCTGGTAGATCCAGCATCCCTGTAGGAATTGCAATGGGTTGTGCCATGACGACAATCGAATTGACAATAGGAGTTTGAACTGATGGGGTCACATCCCCACTTGAAGTGGGTTGACTATGTGCAGCAGTTGGGTTACTAAGACCACTGCCTCTTACGCATATCGGGCTACTCCTTTGAGGAGAATAGCGACTTACAATCTCCAACCGTCGTCTAGCCCTCTCAGCACGTTTTGCTTTTTGTATTTCGGCTTGACGGTCCTTGTCAGAGGACATAAACCAACTTTTGGGTCCCTTAAAACCCTAGATTCGAGAACCAAAACCCGTTGGCAGCTCCCGTCAAATGCACCACTGATGGGACCTCAAATGGGCCAGCATTGGCTATGGCACTAGCTCGATTTCATGCTCATAACAGACAAACACACCCTCATGGCCTTGCGG
Source organism: Lygodium microphyllum (assembly GCF_053477565.2). Classification (NCBI taxonomy): domain Eukaryota; kingdom Viridiplantae; phylum Streptophyta; class Polypodiopsida; order Schizaeales; family Lygodiaceae; genus Lygodium; species Lygodium microphyllum. The sequence goes on from NC_141136.1 coordinate 116,514,384, forward strand.
GCCAGGAGACTCAATCTGCTGCTAAAGGACGAACTGTCCTAAAGCCTAATCTCTGCGTTTATAGTTTTGTAGTCTAATGTTTTCCTTTCTATAAACTCCACAGGGGGAGAACCCTTACACATTGGCCATAAATGCCATGATAATCACATACATGGGAGGCAACCTCTCGGTAGAATCATCGCGGCCCCACTGCAGCTCTCCTACATCGTAGGGATTGGCCCCTTGATGCGCTGCTCAACATATAGAACAAACGAACAAACTCCACTCTTTCATTTCGAAAGTACTCCAGGAGATACCATGTGTCCTTACCAAATAATCCCCCAAGAAACAAACGTCTATCCTATGGCTTAGGATGCCTTTCCACACTCAAGCGTGGGTCATCGTCATTGAAAACAGGTGCTATGCATCCAGTCCTTTGTATTCTGATACCATGGTTGACATGCACATGCAAAGTGAATGATCCTAAAGTGCTCAAACATAATTTTTAAATCATAAATATGTGGTGCACAACTAGGCTTTCCCATGCTCATTCACTAACGCGTTGCGACGATGTAAGGATAGCACCAAGACAAGACTCGTGCTACTATCCTCTTAATTAAAATACAAAGAACTCTATGTCATGATATGCATCAGAAAATTAGCAACAATCAGCACGCAAATCACACCATTTAAATCTCCCAACCCCCTACGTTTAGGTATTGCTTTCGTTGCATAGGTGCAGAGGTTCATTTTGCCATGTTTTGATGTATGAAAAGTGATAAATCACAAACTTTGACAAGGAGATAGGGCAAACTAGGGTTAAACCTCATGCTTTGCCACTACTATACATCCACAGAAAATCATTATATATATATTTTAATTTTTGTAAGACGTATTTCTATTTTTTCACTTATTTTTTTCATTTTTTTGATTTATTTGGTAATAAAATATGCTATTTTTCGATTTTTCTTGTTCCAATCACTTCATCACACTAACATTCAATTCATCTTTCATTTTTCCCCATGGGAACACCTTTCACCTACCCGAAACGGAAAAACTACCATTTTACCGCTTAAAAACCGCATTTCGGGTTTACGAGAATTAAATAGAGCATGTGAATCATTGCAAAATCAGAATTTTTTGATAAACAGAAATTAATCATGATGCAACCAGCACACAAACAAATTTTCATCCAATAAGAACATCATTACCATCATAAACTATCAAAAAACTTCATTTTCATTCATAAAAATGGTCATACTGTGTTTTTACGAAACCCGAGACGCCTTGAATGACTACATAACCAGCAGACGGAGCCTCCATTGCTCTCAATCCAATGCTGCACATCAATCTTCAGCATCTCCATCAATCTCCATCACCATTTCCTTCAATCTCCTTCTTGGTTCCTCCTTCAAGATGGTACACATGAACAACCCATAGAGAGGAGAGAGAGGGAGGAGAGAGAAAGACTAGATTCTGATCTCTTCATCCAGACAGCCATATCTCGCGTGAAGATTGGCGATAGAGTCAAGCAAGAGGGAGAAGATGATGCCCAATTTCTGTTGCATGGGTTCTTTGCAGCCCACATTCATGATTTGGGGGGAGGGGGGGATGGCGCATTTTTTGGCCGTTTCTTGATCATCGCGACGCCATATCCACACGCCATGTTAAAAAATGAGGGGGGGGGGGGATCCAAGGTCCCAAAGGGCACCCCCTTTGGCCTAAGTTTTGGTCCACCTTTTCAAATCTTGGCCAATTTTTAGCCTCTGTCGCATTCGGGCTATGTTTCAGCCTCTGAAAAATCCTGCGCATCCATCTCGGCATCCCGCATTGACTGGCAGCTCCTGGCATCCCGCATGGCAGTCGAAAAAATTATAAAAAATCCACAAGTATCGCTCGGGTACCTTTTAAAAGCTGTTTTTCACTTGGTGCTTAAAATCATCTTAGCTACAGCCGCCGCCTTCGATGTTAAATATTTTTCCCCTAAATTCCAGATTTTTTTGGCAAATTTTAGGCACATCCCGGGCTCAAAACTCTACTCTCAAAGCAAGAAGAAGAAGAAGAAGAAGAAGAAGAAGAAGAAGAGGAGAGCTACTTTTGGCCACACACAAGAATGAGCTTCTCATTCACTTTTCAACTTTATATACAAAACCCTAAATCCCTTTTGGGCGGTCATCCCCTTTTCCCCTTTTTTACATGGCCGGCCGTAGCCTAGGCCCTTTTTCCCATTGTCCTTCTATCTTCCTAGCTTCCTTTCCATTGCCTATCTACATTTACAAATTGCATGGGTGAGAGCCCAGTGCTCCTTGAATTAAACCATGATACGCTTGCGCTCTTTTACAAAAGTTTTGACTTGAGCTTTTCCTTGTGCGCCTTTGTCTTCCATTTCTCTTTGCCTTGGCCTTTGTCTTTGTCTTTGTCTTCTGTTTTAGCTTTCCGAATTTTTCACCGCTTGGCACTCTTTTACAAGATTTCAGGGGTGCGCCTTTGTATTTTAAATGCACATTTCCCCTTTTGCATTCGCCTTGGACTTTTTAAGGTTGCCCTTGCGCTTTTGGCCTTTTCTCCTCTTCTTTCTTCAGTCGGGCTACCTTTTTTCCGCCTTTGCCCTGCGTCTTTTTATTTCCCTTTGCTTTCTTCGTGTTGGGGTTAACATTACCCCCCTCCTAGATGAGTGCCAGTCCCATGGCACTCATTGTCGTAGGTAGCATGCGTTAGCATGCAACCGAAGATGTGGGTGGCAAGGGTGTCTACGATTGCCATGGCGGAGTGTTGGTAGTGGTGGGGAGGAAGGTCGTTGAGGGCACGTTGGTGGGTTAAGTGGTAGGGCAATGGGAGTTGGTGGTAGGGCTGTTCTTTGGGGGGGTTGCACTAATGGAGTACAATGGCAGGCTTACAGGGTGATAAGGATAGGAATTCAGAGTTGAGTGTTGATGAAGAGTGAATGACACCCTCGTTGGAGTCTTCAATACTTGCAATTGAAAACCTCTCATAGGTGGTTTCTCCCTAAGGGTAGTGTGAGTCGTCTTTATCATGCACAAGACATAGTTTAATTAGTTTGGAAGATAGGCTGAACTCTAAGCAAGCTGAGAGTATTGTCCTGCACTTGAGGACCCAAACTGTGTATATACTTCAGTGCAGATATTATGTGAGTGCTCGCACATACTTAGATATTACGTAGGTAGAAGATTGCGGGCTGGTTTCACATAACGATGTGTGGATGAAGCAAAGTCGTCCATGGTGGGAAGAAGTACACGTGAAGGTGTATGCGACATCCTGTGCATTGTGATTGCATGACGTAACATAATAAAACACAGGGATACTGCACTATCGGTAGCTGGTAGACATTGGGCCTATGCGATGAGGATAGTGTACTTTTCATAGCCATTCGTGCAGTGCTTATCACAATTGATTACAATGGTATTAAGGCAGAGTGCAAGAGAGAATTGTGTGAATGGGTCAAGGTGACAGGTCTAACCATAGGCGAGACAAGCTCCCTAGGTCTGTCCTGCCCTTGAAGTGCCCTCAACTATTGTGGGTGATGCTAGGGGGCTAGGGGACTAGGGAAGGAGCCAGCCAACCAAGGTCACTGGATGCACCTAATTTGAGGACCCCTAGGTGCTGTGCTATGATCGTGGGTGCTTCTTATCTTTTAGTTTTTTTTTTTTGGTTTTCTTATCTTAAAAAAAAAAAACTTGCCTGAGTACAACCATTGCAATATGTTGAGGCTATTAGCCTTTCAATGGGTTGGGAAATGTCAAGCTTCGAAGGCTTAGGAAATGGATATTACATTGATGATTGTGCCCTAGCCTCGTTGTTAGAGAAGCCATTGTTGCAATGGGGAGATACACTTGCGATATTGCAAACCTCCTTGCGACATGTGATGTTTGTACGATTGAGGTAACAACTGTCGTGAGCTCACTGTAGAGCTTGACCCAAGAAGAGAGCGTAGCCCATGACTATGCTTTGGTTCGTGCGATGTGGGCACTCGCAAGGGTGGCTTTTCGCGTTTGATAGCGTGGTTTTGTTGCAGTTCTTTGTGAGGTTGGTGGTCTTGCGGTGACTTGGGCATTGAACACGTTTGCACGAAGACCTGTGCCATCCTACATCCACTTGTCACTTCATGAGAGTATATGCAAGCCGCATGCGTCAAGTACAACAAACAAATGCAATCATGTCAAGATATAACTTTTCAAAATCCTATAATGCTGATTGCAATGCCTATTCTAGTGCTTGTTAAAGACGTGGCATATATTAACAATAGGTAAGGGAAGGGTGTACAAGTGGAGAGCCTGCCCCTTTAATCATCAAAAGACAAAAAGTTATGGCAGGATGGCTTGTTAACCTGCTTGTATATCATAGGGGCTACTTGATTTGCACAAGGCGGGGTGAGTCTGGGTGGTTGGGCGACTGAGGCTCTGCTGGTAAGGGGCTCGTGTGAGGTTGGGCAGGGAAGATGTCGGCCGGGACCTGAATGGTGTAGTCTCTGGCCGCGATCGTTTGCAAGACGATTTTGAACAATGCATCGAATTCTTCCTTGTCTCGAGCTGCCTTTTCAGCCTTTGAGCACCTGGTGCCCGATTTCCTGTTGGGGGCTGCACAACCGGTGTTGTCACACCTTGCGTGGTTCTTTGAACTTCTACTCCCCTGACCTGGGGACTCTTTGGCCTACGTCAAGGGCGGTGTCACTTGGGACCTCGTTTCTTTGTATACCTTTTGAGGATAGGCACATAGCGCACCGGCGGAGGGGCGTGTGCTGCATGTTCCTGTCGATAGCAGAGAGCGTCTTTGCAAGCTAGCTGCCCTAGGTGCTCCATGTCTTCCTCGTAGGGGGACCTGCAAGATGCGAACCAAGGATTAGGCCTTGATACAGGATAAAACCATTCGCATGTAAGGGATTATAGTGTGGGTTATTGAGCACATATAACGAGAAGGGGAGGGGTGAGGCATGCAGTGCTTGTTGTAGAGGGATGGCCCTCATGATGATGTTCATTTAGTCTCCAGCCATTAGTAGATCTTGGCTCATGCTAAGTTACGCGGACTGGTGGTCATGGATTGGGGCAGGGCTCATCCTCGGAAGGATAGACCGGAAAGGGAAAAAGGTGTATAGAAAGGGACTGCACCCTATCTACACCATCAAAGATGTTGGTCAAGGCTTCCTATGGTGGTAATGAGGGGTGCATGCCCTCCCCCCGGAGGTGGAAATGGTCACACAACTTCTAAATATGTGGTGAGAGGAGGACCTGACGAGCTTAGCCTGTTGACCCCAACTCTTCTCCCTGCGCTTGACTATTATTGCTTGTGTGTGTTGATAGTGTCTATACAGGGTCACAAAAGTCAATGTTTATTTACATACATATCCATGAACACAATATTAGTGAGTTTGGGAATCTCCCAATTCCCATTTTTTGAATACTAAAAAGGTGGCACCCGAATAACATGCCCATAAGTTTCTCAAAACCGTATGATGTAGCCTATCATTGGAAAGTGCTTGAAAAATGGAATCTATTGAGCTATAGAGCACTTGATTTGGAGTTATAGTGTTCAAGTTATGGCAAATCCAAAGATTTGACCACGTGTCCCAAACTTATGGAAAATTTCCATATTCCCCAATATGGTGTTCATATATCCATGTCACTTCATGAGGATAAAAGCCAATTGTAGAACTCTGGATTGTACTGGAGCGTGGCACACGCATCCAGTACTCGTGGCAGCTTACTCAATACCGATAGGTATTTTGCCACATCGAGTAGCAGGGGACCTTGTCCGAGTCTACTGGCAACATGTAACTCCTCCTCAATGAGAACCTTATCAAACAGAGAGTTCTCTTGGCTAGGTTTAGCTAAGAGATTGGGTTGGCAGAGCGCATCATTGAATGTGACAGTTAAGCGCAGTTCATCAGCTTCCTCGCTAGAGATGGGTCGACGAATGCGTTCATGCAGGAGCTTGTTATAGTGCTTGTCAAGATGTTCTTGCTCTTCCCAAGTTAAGGGAAATGGCAAGTATTCTTCGAGCTGCTCTTTAGGGAATGCGCGCATGTCTGCTAGGACATAGACACGTGCGAACACCTTGAGCTTAGCATCCAACTTAGTTAAGCACTCTGTGACACTTCTATGTTCAACGAGGGCTTGCTCGGTTGCTCTCATGCAAGGTTCTAGGAGTTTGCCTGGGCTTTAGCGTAGTTGGGGGCTTAGGCCTAGATGCGCAAGTTTGGCCAATGCCAGGATTTCTTACGCTCTTGGGGTTTCCCTGTTTCTCCTGAGGCTTCATTATTGCATCATGGTTCTCCTTGGATTTGACTGGTATAGGCTTGTCACCCTATTTTGATAGCATTATATCCACTCTTGATTAGTCAATGCAAGTTCTATTGTCGGTGGATTGAGCGTTGCAAGCATCCATTGATAGTAACAACTGCTTTGATTTTTCAGAGCACACGGATGTGTCTGAGGTTTCATCGCTATTAGGAGAGGCATCAATGGGTTCATTGGACTCGATGCTTCATTCATCAGCTCTTCAGCGCTCTTCATCTCAATGTTCTTGGGGTCCACAACCACCTGCAACTGTTGTTGTTTTCTCTATTTTCTCCTCTTTTTCTTGGCCAGTGAAGGTGTATATCTCAATGACTCAGGACCCTGGACTAGGTCAACCGGTGATGTGCTTGGTTGGGCCTCAGCATTTCCTCTCTCTTGTGTATCCTCATGGGACATAGCCGTGGCCTGCTGAATAGCCTCGCTAGGTTGTGAGGGTACAACTGTCTCCGTTTTTGGGAGAGTCTAGCTCTTCAACCAATTCCCATGTGTTTAACTCCTCCAGCCTAAGCTTTAGGCACTTTGAAAGTGCTGGAGTTGGCAAGGAAGTTGGTTGCGACACCTCCTTCATGGGTAAACTGCTAAGGACATGTTCCACAAGGGGCCTTGTCACAACCAAGGGCTATGACTGCTGTGATCCCTGATTGGAAGTAGTAGTGGCTAGTCCAGTGGGCTGGCTACTCTTGGTGGGTTGCTGTGTCAGGTCCCTAGGGCGATCGGAAGTGGTCATGTCTTTCATTGCCCTTTGAGCCTTCATTTGTGTAGATCGAGCATGAGTTGATCTGGTCACATTGGGTTGCACAGGCATATCCTTTGGCCGAGAGCCACGGCTAGTGTCATGTCCCCCTTCTTGGATATTCGAAAGCTTTGATGGAGATAGAGATTGGGAGTGAGCAGCTGCCATTGACGACCGCTGCTGTTGTGCTTCCTGTGTCTGTTTGGAAAAAGAGGATGTAGGAGATCTAGGACTCTTAGGTGGACTTGGCACTAGCTGAATGATTTGCTTGAGGCTATTAGACTATTGTGCCATTTGCTTTGATGAGCGATCAGCCTTGCCATGAGCAATGTTGTGCCTATGATGCCTGTTATCCTCTTGGAAAATTAAAGGCCCTTTGGGCACTAATGGCTTCTGTGCACGCTCAATGGCTACATATGACATCTGCTTATTAAGTATGCTAGGATGAGGCTCTTTCTTTCGAATACTCATGTCTGGTTTCTTGCCTCGTGACCTAGAGCTTCTCTTAGATTTCCTCCTATGCTTCGTTGTTTTTGATGCAATCTTGCCTACAGCTCTGATAGAGATGGTTTAACAGGGGATTTTGGTACCCAAATCCATCTGTTACCTGCGTAATACCCTTGAGCACGTAGCAACGCTTTGGATATCCATCGCGGCATTGTGCTGACCCTCCATCGATGCCTTCATCTATAAGGCTTGGGCTTCTTTTGGGATCTTCTACGATATTTGTAAGTCCAAAGCCCGTCCTTGGCAGTGTCTCTTGACCTTCTTGTTTCAAGCGTGGCCTCACTCACTGGTTCTCATTGTTCGACCTGTGCTTGTATCAGTCCTTCCAACAAGTCCTTGCTCGCGATAGTAGGCTTGACTATTACGTCAGCACCTTCCTTGCCTTTCCCTCGAGGTTCGATGAGGTCACCCTTGCTAAAGGTTGTGACTATCCTCACACCCGGTAGTGTTAGGTGTATCCTCTGTGCTACATAGTCAGCCTCACATTTGGTCGCCCTTTTGAAGGGTCTTCCCAGGAAGGTTTCCTTACCATATTTAGCACTATTTGGAGGAACATGAAATAGGATAGGCAAGCTTTCACTTTCAATTGTTGCAAGGATATTGCACTTCCCTATGAGTGTTTGTGGAGGTCCCCCATAAGGGCTAAGAGTTGCATTAGTCAGTGTCAGCTCTGGTTGGCCTAGTAGGGTTCATGCCTCATAGGTCAAGACATTAAAATCTGCTCCTTCATCAATCAAAGCATCGATAGTATGCTCTATTTTTGCAGTGAGTTTGACCCTAAGATAAGCAGGTGGTACTATGTCTTCATCTTCCGGGTCTTGGCTTGTAAATTTAAGCCTTCTGACAAATGCCCTTGAGTCCCCAACTGCACGACCAGATGTGGATTCTCCACTGATGTCTTGGTTCGTCAGTGCAGGGCTATTCAAGGATTATCTATTGTCAGGACTGTCATATCTAGTCATTCTCACTATTGTAGCCTGATGTTGTTGCCTTCCGCTTTGACTAGATGTAGTCTGAATGCAACACCTATGTGTTTTTGCAGTGTGGCCTCCTTGCCCTTGTTGGCTAGATTGACCCATTGAGGTTCTAGGGTCTCTGTTTCTCTCGGTTCGGGTATGGGCTTTTGGTTGCTCTTTTGTCAGTGGGGATCCACGTTCGCGTAGAGCCATTACTACACTAAGGTCTAATTTGGGGGACTTGTCACAACGCGCGTTTTCTCTTCAACCTACTTGGGGGAGGCGCGGAGGGGGCAGAGCCCCCTCTACGCGGGTCTAAGGGGGGCAGTCCCCCTGGCCCGCAGGGCCGTTACGGTAAACACCATGTGCAATTTGGAGGACCGTTTAGCCAAATTTTGAACTAATGTTCTAAGTTTCAGCCCAGTGATGGGTCTGTGTTGTGCCTTTAGCTCTACGTAACATTTGGGGTCAATTTCGGGGTTCAAGGTTTTTCTAATATGTTGCCTCATTTGTTTTTGGCCAATCAGATTTTAATACTCAACGTTTTGCATCTAGGTCTCAGGGTCTTGCTGTTGCCCACTTCAAGCTGCTAAGCGGCTGCTTCCTACGATTCCGTCTATTCCATGTGCCAGAATCAAGTTTTGAGCATCAGAAAGACTTTTGACAGTTTGCGCTGCTGAGCTCCAGCTGGGTCAGGTCAAATTTCTGAGAATTTGATAAAAATTTCACTCGGCCCAGCTAGTCCGAATTGCAGGGTTCGAGTGGGTCACCCAGACGGGCCAAGGTACATGGGTCGAGGGCCAAATTTGGGACTCGAACAGGGTAGACCCGGACAGGCTGAATGGTCAATTCGAACAAGGTCACTCGGACGGGCCAAGGCACTTGGGCCGAGGACCGAATATGACACGTGGCCGAGGGCTGAATCGGCCGATGGTCTGAATGATCGACTCGAATGGGCCGAGTAGGTCTGGGTCGAGGGCCGATTAGGGTTTTGGGCCAAGTGGGCCGAGCGAAAGGGGGCCAAGGGCCGATTTTGGGACTCGGCCTAGAAGCGGCCGCTCGGATAGGCCGAACGCGGCGCGATGACAACAATGAGATGTCAATCTTGCTCGATTCGTGCAATTTACCCAATCATAGCAAACATAAACCTCCAGATCCTATCTATGGTGATAGGGGAAGGGATTCATGTACCTGAATAGAGCAGTAGGCTCGTCGATGGCGAGATCGGAGCGAATCGTGTGATGGCTCTCTCTCTCTCTCTCTCTCTCTCTCACTGAAATGGTCACAAATGAGCTCTTCCTTGGCCTCTTGCCTCTTATGCCCCTTCCCGGGTATGGTGTTGATGCCCCCAATCACTCACTTGCCGATCTTAGGCATCACAAGCGAGCTTTTTACCATTTTTTACACGATTTTTGCCTTCTTTTACCCTGTTTTGCAATAGTAAACCCTAATGCTTATTTTCTTTATTTTTCTTTGTTTTCTCCTACTTTAATGCATCCAATTCACAAAGTAAATACCTACACTACTCCATCTCACAACATAAATATCAAAAAAGCAAAAAACCTACTTGCCAAGGAGATCGAATACCATCTTCAACCCCCTCACTTCCTACCTATCTCAAGCATTGGTTCGGGGAAAACCCTACTTCAATGCTCGATTCGAAGTGCGCAAGCGCTCAAGGCTTGAATCCGTTGGTCCTGGCAATGGAACCAAAATGTGGGAACTCTCGCTCAACCGCCAAGACCCATGGACCGCTTATTGTTTCAAGCGTTCCAAGCCGAGCACTAATGGCTACCTCTCACATAGCTGACGCGCCATCCATATCTACGGGTGTAGTGAGTTTACCTCCATGCCGTTCAAGTTACCTCCTCTCCCGCGCACTCCGATAGCTCCATGATCCAAGTGCAAGCTTCAAGGAAGCTCCATCCTCAAGCTCCATGCTCCAAGCTCCATCACCGCGAGTAAGAGAAAAGAAGAGAAGAGAAGAGAAGAGAAGAGAAGAAGAGAGGAGAAGATGGAGAGCTTCTCCACTCCACGGTCCCTCACCCTCACACACTCACTCCCTCACTCCCTCACACTCTCACACTCCCTCTCTCAAGCACAAGCTCAAGCAAGCAAGAAGAAGAAGAAGAAGAAGAGGAGATCTACTTTTGGCCACACACAAGAATGAGCTTCTCATTCACTTTTCAACTTTATATACAAAATCCTAAATCCCTTTTGGGTGGTCATCCCCTTTTCCCCTTTTTAACATGGCTGGCCGTAGCCTAGGCCCTTTTTCCCATTGTCCTTCTATCTTCCTAGCTTTCTTTCCACCGCCCATCTACATTTACAAATTGCAGGGGTGAGAACTCGTTGCTCCTTGAATTAAACCATGATGCGCTTGCGCTCTTTTACAAAAGTTTTGACTTGCGCTTTTCCTTGTGCGCCTTTGTCTTCCGTTTCTCTTTGCCTTGGCCTTTGTTTTTGTCTTTTGTTTTAGCTTTCCGGATTTTCCACCGCCTGGCACTCTTTTACATGATTTCAGGGTGTGCTTTTGTATTTGAAAATGCACCTTTTCCCTTTTGCATTTGCCTTGGACTTTTTAAGGTTTCCCTTGCACTTTTGGCCTTTTCTCCTCTTCTTTCTTCAGTCGGGCTACCTTTTTTCCGCCTTTGCCCTGCGTCTTTTTTATTTCCTTTTGCTTTCTTCGTATTGGGGTTAACATACTTCAACAATGTAAAGTGAACCTTCAAAAGGCGCAAACACACATGAAACTCTATGCTGATGAGAAAATAAGGCATTTTGAATTCCAAGGAGGGGAATTGGTCCTTTTGAAAGTGTCTAAGTCCCGCTACTCAACTCTCAAGGAGAGAAGTAGTAACAAGCTGGCCCACTGCTTCTATGGCCCATACCAAATTCTGAAGAGAGTTGGTGACTTGGCCTACCACTTAGAACTTCCCCCTACCACCAAAATCCACAATGTATTTCATGTCAGCCAACTGAAACCCTTCATGAGCTCCTTAGTGGACTATGTGGAAGAACTTTCCTCCATAGATGAAGTAGGCATCACTCAGTATATCCCTGAGGCAATCATTGGGAAGTGAGATAAGAACTTACAATCTTGATCCATTAAATAATACCTCATCAAATGACAAGGCCTACCCCTAAAAGAAGCCTCTTGGCGCCCGACAACCATTGTCAATGAATTTCCCTACCTCCAAGAGGCCTCACGGCCTGAAGACTAGCCGGTTATGCCCCATTTGACCACCCTCTACCTGTAGACTGCACACTATTTCAGAAGAGTTTTGTACTTATCCAAATTTAAGGCATGTGCATCCTACTAAGGCTAAAAGTACTTGTCATAAGCTCTGTTTTGACATGTGGTACACCCCATTTGGGGCAGCCTATCAAAAGTTATGACTCGTTTACTTCAGCAGGCCGCCGGTGTGCTAGACAACATGTTGTTCCTAGTCTTTACCCACCCATTTTTCATTGTAAAAGGAGCAACTACATCCAATGCACAACATGCAATGAGATACATTAACACAATGATAGATAGAAGATAAGTTATCACAAAGAGGGACAGCTTAGAAAAACCCTAAATATCAACTCTCTAACAAATTAGATATGAGGAGTGTGACTCTTTGTTTAGATCAAAAATGGGCCCGACACTGGCTTTAGGGCTCAGGCCTCCTAACTCACCTAAACAACCCCAGACCTCATGGTCAAGAGCGTATAGACACTATGAATTGATATAACCAAAGAATTCATTTGTAGATAAAATCTTTAGATCGTAGTCTAACGTGTTGTCCTCCCAGACTCCAAGCAATTGGAGTATTCAAACATAACAGTGTCAAGCATCTTGTACACAAATGAAGGGAGCACCCCCTAGCTTATTGACATGGCCCCACTACAACTCTCCTACACCCCAGGGATTAGCCCCATGATGCATCGTTTCAACATAAAGCACATACACAACATAGTCATCTCTTTTAATGAAATGTTCCAAGAGATAATTTAAACCTCATCACATCAGTTCCCAAAGGAAACGATAACACTAGACCTACAGCTTAGGGAACCTCACACTCAAAGGTGGATCAATTGTTTGAAAAGAAGTACTACGCATCTAGGAGATAATTCTCATGATACCACATATGAAAATGCAAATTTTCACTCACTTTTATTTTTTCTCCAACCACTCTTATTTATTTTCCCTTTCTGGCTAAATGTCACCCCCAGGATGATAAGGCATCGGCCCTAGGTTTTGACTTGTCCCCAAGAACCTACCAAGCCTTCACAAGGCAATGAGCATATGCTTTAGGTATTTTTCTTTCTTTTCTTTTCTTTTTTCGGGGGTTAGAACCCTTTTTTACACACCTCGGTATACTATATAAAGTTTTTTCACATATATTCATTGTTTCTTCTCTTTTTTTAATTTGGTAGGCTCTCTATTTGCCTCATAACTAGTAGAAGCTCCTAGAACTAGCTACCTAGGAGGCTAGCAAAACAGGGTCACTAGGACTACTCTCAAAAATAGATCTTTAAATGCCTGACAATGGCTTTACAAGAGGTGGACGACTACTTAAGCTTCCCCCATATACACACACAATCTAAAATTTGGGTCTCCGTGCCTTGACTTTTCGATCCCCAAAAGAAGAAAATTCCCCTCATATGCATGTACATATATAGCACAAAGGGAAAAAAACTCATAAAGGAAGGACATCACTTGGACTTGGTCACAAGAAGCTTCTACGTAGCAAGAGACTTGCTTCAGGTACTCCATTAAATCTGTTTAGTACTGCACTAGGACAAGAAACCATTAACTGCACTTGCACTAAACAATTACATGGTCCTCTTGGCCTAATGAAATCAATCTCAAATCAATCAATATATTGCAAAAGAAATAGTCCTCTTGGCCTAACAAAGGACATCAAGCAACATCTTATGGTTGAAAAAAAACCCTTGATCCCCACATAAATCATCATTATGCACAAAACTAGACCAAGGGATTGTCAAGATTGTGGGAGAGAAGGAAGGAGTCTCGCTTGAAGCTTTCTTGCTTGCACAATGGGGGAAGACACACAAGGGTGGAGGCTGAAAACAGTTTTCCTCTTCTTAGTTGTGTAAGCCAAAAGAACTCTAGTACAAAGAAATAGAAGAAGCCTATGTATGGGTCTCAAACCAAAATCAACTAACTAAGGTGGCATACTAACTGAGCCACGAACTAGAGTAGACAAGGATAGCTATCATGTAGCTATTATTCATGGGCGGTGTACCAACCGCGTCTGCAACTGACAAGTCGGTGACATAAATACACAACGGTCACCCTGGCGTATCACGAGTGGAGCTCGATATCTCAACACTCCCCCTCGAGCTCAATCCCAATTCCTGCACACCAAGCAGGTCTCTGAACTTGCGCAGCTTCTCTGCGCCCAATGCCTTCGTAAATATGTCAGCTACCTGATCCTCTGTGCTGACATAAACTAGATCAATAAGACCTAGTAAAACCCTCTCTCGCACATAGTGATAATGCACCTCAATGTGCTTTGTTCTAGCATGATAGACTGGGTTATTTGCCAAGTGTATACTACTCATGTTGTCACAATAAATGACAACTGGCCCATCTGTAGACTGATGCATATCATAAAGTAGCTTATGCAACCAAGCTACCTCACATGCAGCCATTGCTGCACCCCTGTACTCAGCCTCTGTGCTCGACAAGGAAACTGTAGGCTGTTTCTTGCTGCTCCAAGTGACTGCAGCACTCCCAAAAGAGAACACATATCCACTGGTAGATCGTCTATCAGAAATACTACCAGCCCAATCAGCATCAGTGTATCCATGCAATTGTATCTGAACCCCAGTCTCATAAAATAGTCCATATTGCAATGTGGACTTCACATACCTGAGTATGCGTCTAGCCGCATCCAAATGTGGTTTCCTTGGAGCCTGCATAAACTGACTTACCAATCCAACAGCATAGCTCAAATCTGGCCTGGTAATAGTCATATAAATCAAACTTCCTACTATGCGTCTGTACATAGTAGGGTCTTCTAGAAGCTCACCTGCATCTGTGCTCAGCTTCACATTCTGCTCCAAAGGAACTGAAATAGGCTTACAGCCTGTCATCCCATATTTGGACAGCATGTCCAATCCATACTGCCTCTGCAAGAGCTGTATCCCACTTGGTGATCTAATCACCTCAATGCCCAGAAAATAACGCAGCTCTCCCAAATCCTTCATCTCAAACTTCTGCTTCAATAGCATTTTCACATGAAGGATATCTTCATCACTGTCACTTGTCATAATCAAATCATCAACATAAATGACAAGTAGCATAATACCTTTCTATGTTTTTCTCACATAAAGTGAGAAATCTGCCTTGGAAATCTGAAAGCCAATAGTGACAAGATACTGTCCTATCTTGTCAGACCATGCTCTAGGTGCTTGCTTCAAGCCATACAAAGCTTTCTTCAACCTGCAAACAAACTCAGGATGAACAGCATGCACATAACCTGGTGGCTGCTCCATATAGACCTCTTCTTGCAAATCACCATGCAAGAAGGCATTCTTTACATCCATCTGATGTAAAGACCATCCCTTTGATGCAGCCATAGCAATGACTGCTCTTACGGTTGCCATCCTTGCAACCGGACTGAATGTTTCTTCATAGTCAATTCCATATGTTTGTGCATACCCCTTGACTACTAATCTTGCCTTGTATCTGTTCACAGAACCATCTGCATTGTGTTTCACCTTATAAACCCACTTACAGCCAATTGCATTCTTACCTTTAGGTAAAGGTACCAATTCCCATGTAGCATTTGCTTCCAAGGCATCCATTTCTTCATCCATGGCTTTCTTCTATTTTTCTTTTCCCATGGCTTCCTCAAAAGAAGTGGGTTCTGGTTCCTGTATCACTTTGACCATATATGCATAGTGAATGGCTGTAAATCCATCATATTTCAGCCTATCCACAAGATACCTAGCTCTCGTAGACCTGCGCAAAGTAGGTTCACTCCCAGGTGCTCTCAAAACATCCCTGGTCTTCCTTACTCCAGGTGTAACAATAGAAGGAATATCCAACTCATCATCAATGCTCTGTTCTGAGCCACTGGATTCACCATCCACATAAGAGTGACCTGCATTCACATCAAACATGGGCTGATCAATCTTCTCTTTTCCTTTTCGTGATACCTGCATACCACTATCTGCATTACTTTGAGAAGATTCTCCTGATCTCAATCTGCCTGTCCATGGCGAAGAATGTGAACCACTACTAGAGGACGCTCCAGGTCCACTAATATTTTGTGACTGCTGCTGTGAATTTTGTGCAGCATTACCATTTTGTGCATCTACATCATCAATCACATTTACTGGTTTATACCAGCTACTCATCTCATCAAAAACAACATCTCTGCTCGCTGTAAACTTACGAGTAGAAGGGTTATAGCATCTATACCCTTTTTGCTGCAGAGAGTAACCAATAAAGATGCACTTCTCAGCTTTTGGATCCAACTTGGATCTCAACTCATCTGGCACATGTACATAGGCAATGCAACCAAAAATTTTCAAATGAGAAATATCTGGTTTCCTACCAGTATACCTCTCCTCTGGAGTCATTCCATGTATTGCTACAGTGGGAGTCCTGTTCATTATGTAGACTGCTGTAGCAACTGCTTCAGCCCAATAAAAATCTGGCAAGTCTTTTTCATTAAGCATGGCACGAGATACCTCTCCAATATGCCTGTTTTTCCTTTCTGCAATTCCATTTTGTTGTGGGGTATAACTGCATGAATATTGCTGCTTTATGCCATGCTCCTGCAAGAACTTTGCAAACTCATTTGAGAGGTACTCTCCCCCTCCATTTGACCTTAGGCATTTTATTTGCAGACCTGTTTCTTTTTCAGCCATAGCTTTAAGGGTTTTGAAATGCCCAAAAACTTCACTTTTCTTTTTCATAAAATACACCCAAACTTTTCTGCTATAGTCATCAATAAAAGTGACAAAATAATGACAGCCTCCAAGAGATGCAGCTTTAGTAGTCCACACATCAGAGTGGATTAATTCCAATGGCTTCTCACTCTCTTGAACATGTCTAGGAAATGGTTTCCTTGCCTGTTTTCCAAACTGACAGGCTTCACATACCTTATGCATTTCTGCAACCTTGAATTTTGGCAATCCTGCAACAATATTTTGGGCCTGCATTGATTTAAGTCGCTGTACATTAACATGACCAATGCGTTTATGCCAGATATCAATATATGCAACTACACCGGTCCCATGTGCAAACATTGCTGCACTCAATTCAGACATGTCTGCATCCAATGTAAACATTCTGCCCTTCTTCTTTCCTTTTGCTATCAAGCGACCTTTATTTTTCATATCCTCAACAAAGCATCCATGAGGATTAAATCTGACGTGCAAGCCCTGCTCAACCATTTGACCAACAGAAACCAGATTCTTGGTGATATTCGGGACATGAAATACATCAGACAGGTATTTCTTTTTCCCATCCTGCATAGACAAGGGAATTTTTCCAATTTGCACAATAGGATGTGCAGTATCATCACCAGTCTCCACAAATCCTGGTTTTTCCATTTTCCTTGCATCCTCCATCCATTCTGCATGACCTGTCATGTGGTTTGATGCACCTGAGTCAACATACCATACATCATTGCTTTCTTCTGCACTTGTCACAGAATTGTTCATGTGCTGCACCATAAACAAGTGCTCATTTCTGTCATCACCCTGTCTACTAGAAGATGCATAATTCCCTTGTTGCAGTTTTCCATTCATGATGTCATTCTGCTTTTTATAGCAGTCTTTAGCCATATGACCCATTTTACCACAATAGTAGCATTCAACATTACTGTTTGCATTTTGGCCTCTTTGCTATCCACCATGACCTCTTTGGCTCCCCCTGCCTCTAGAGTTACCACGTCCTCCTCCATAGGACTGGTTTTCTTGAGTTTGCTGCATATTCTGATTTCTACCACGGCCTCCAAATCGGCCTCCTCTACCTCTGCCTCTACCTCTTCCAGCATTTGAGTAGAAGACAGCTTCTTTTGAAGTTCCTCCTGAAGAAGATGCACCACCATTTCTCTGCTCCTCAGAAATTAGAAGAGCAATCAACTCCTCAAAATCAGGAAATCTTTCACGAACTGAAATGGATGTCCGAAACTGTGCATAATCCTTTACTAGACCATTCAAGGTCACAGAAACTAAATCATCATCTTCCACCGGCGACCCAATGGAAGCAAGTGCATCTGCAATCTTCTTCACCTTCATGTGGTAGTCATTGATGCTCATATTTTCTCTTTGCACATTGTGCAACTCTTGCTTGAGCTGCATTTTCCTGGCTTACGTATTTGTGCTATACATCTTTGACAGAGTATCCCATGCCTCCTTTGGCGTACTTGCATCCTGAATATGCACAATCATAGAGTCTAAAATGCTGATAGATAGCCAGTACATAACTTTCCTGGCTCTCTCATGCCATGCTTTGAATGCCTGCATTTGCTGTTGATTGGGAACATTAGGAAGAACTGGTTCTTCTTCATTTCCTGCAACAAATTCCCAATATCCTTTTCCCATAAGGAAATTCGTCATTCTAAACTTCCATGCCTGGAAGTTGTTCTTGTCAAGCTTTTCAGTTACAATCTGTGAAAGAGAATCAGACGCCATTACAGAACACTGCGAAAAATTCTGTCACTGCAAAAACTCAGCTTCACCCTCACAAGGGAAAATCTGCAAAACTGGCGAAAGTGGTATTTGACCACACAGTCACTTCCTAGTGACGATTTTGCATCAACAGGCAACAGGGATGATTCTGTAACTCCCAATGTCTCTGCGCACAAGCATACGATGCGATTTCTACAGTAACTTTTCACTGACCTGTAGAACAGTGGTTGCACAGCATAAAACAGGGCTTTTTTCCTGAGTGCGTGCAGAAAACTTCCGCCTCCAAAACAGGCCCCGAAATGGCCTCAAATAAAAAAAACAAGGTCGCCGAGAGCTAAAGCTTTTCCCCGCAGCATATACTGCCCTCTTGCTTCACCGCGAAGGGCGTCTCAACCTGAGACAATGCACTCCTGCACTTTCCGGCTGTGCTACCTACAGAGATCTGCTCCCAAAACAGAAAATGAAAGCAACACTGCTCCTCTTACCAGACCACCGGGAGCTTGGCTTGCTTTCTTGAGCTCCTTACCACGAACAAGGCTCTGATACCATGTCAAGATTGTGGGAGAGAAGGAAGGAGTCTCGCTTGAAGCTTTCTTGCTTGCACAATGGGGGAAGACACACAAGGGTGGAGGCTGAAAACAGTTTTCCTCTTCTTAGTTGTGTAAGCCAAAAGAACTCTAGTACAAAGAAATAGAAGAAGCCTATGTATGGGTCTCAAACCAAACTCAACTAACTAAGGTGGCATACTAACTGAGCCACGAACTAGAGTAGATAAGGATAGCTATCATGTAGCTATTATTCATGGGCGGTGTACCAACCGCGTCTGCAATTGACAAGTCGGTGACATAAATACACAACGGTCACCCTGGCGTATCACGAGTGGAGCTCGATATCTCAATAGGGATGGGTTGCTTAGGCCCTACACAAGATACATCAGATGACTAGCTAGACCTCCTACATAAATGTGAAGGGGTGTCCGGTGAATGCATCATTTAATGATCCTATGCATCCCATGAAAGAATAGGAAGATAGTCAATTGCGAACTTACTCATCACCCATACTAACCATCAACGGCCAAACCATAACAAGACATGTCAGCAAAGGAATTCCCATAGTAGTCCAGGGCTAATGAGGTTGGGCAATTCTAATAACCCCTCAAGACCACAGTTGAGAAAGACATCCTCAACAAAGGCATAATTTTCCAATGAATCCACAAAGCGGCTCCATCGATGAGGAACCAATTGACAAGTCATTGTCTCAAACATCTCAAGTATATCCAAGGCTGCATGATGATACACCTATAGAATGTAATCCCTCATGCTTTAAGTCCCATTCAATTGATTGGTCACTCATTGCTGTGAGCTGCCTTTCACTAATAATTGGTAGATACCACCACATCGAGATATATTCAGCCCCAGGTTTAAGGCCTTGTATTCTACCATGTTATTAGTGAAATTGGTGCCTAAATAAACTTCCATTTTCATAACGACTCTACATCAAGGGTCTTTAATAACCATACCGACACTTGCATGCTTAGCGGGTCCTCATGAAGCTCCATCAAAATACAAAGTATAGACCCATGCTTCATTGATAGGCCATGCCATACCAATCAGTCTACTCATACTTATGATAGTCAAAGTCGAGGGGAGAGAGAGAGAGAGAGAGAGAGAGAGAGAGAGAGAGAGAGAGAGAGAGAGAGAGAGAGAGAGAGAGAGAGAGAGAGAGAGAGAGAGAGAGAGAGAGGATGTATGCCAGGTTCAGTAATATGATAGCCCTTACTTCACTAGATCACTTGACCTTGGTGGTAACACTGCTTTAAATACGAATGTTTAAGATAAGGAATGATTCTACCTATCTGAATGCCTTGACACCTACTGCAAGTTTAAGTTGAACCTTGGAAGACCTACAAAGGTACCAAGTTTGATGTCAACACCTACACATAATAAAACTTCAACTTATTAAATTTTACTTTATTTTTAAACTATATCCCCTACAAATCTGCTAAAAGAGATGTAGAGTCATTCTTCCCTATATGAATAATCTTATAAGGGTCATTCCATTTTGGTTCTAACTTGCCAGGAAATAACTCGTGACGTGCATCATAATATAAATCCAACTAATCCTTCACAAATTTATGTCTTTTGGCATGAAGGTCATGAAGTGCTTTCATCCTCTTCTTCTCTACCTCTTGATGTAACAAAGCATATAATTGGATCTCATCAAGATATACTAGGAAGCTCAACCTTTTCTACAATGATTCCTCTTCACCCAAAGAATGGTTCAACACAAACCTCACAATCAATAACTCAATTTCCAAGGGGGGGAAATACACCCTCTTCCCCGTATACCAACTTAAATGGGGTGTGACCTATTGCTCTATTAAATGTAGTATTATAAGCCCAAACAACCACATGAAGTTTCTTGTCCTAGTCATGCTTACCCTCTAATATAGTTTTGGATAGAATCCATACAAGGTGTTTATTGGTATTCTCTACTTTTCCATTCACTTGGGGATTATATGGGGCAATTTTATTATGTTTAATTTTCAAAGCTTCAATCAAGGCTTTTGTAACCTTATTTAGAAAGTGTCCCACGGTCTTGACACCAATTCTTTAGGTGTACCGAAACAATAAACAATTTGTTCCATAATGAAACTAGTTGTTTCCTTGGCATTGTTCTTCATCATCGTAGCTGGAGGCTCAAACCATTTTGTAAAGTAGTCCATCACCACAATGATATAATGCTTCCATGTAGTAGATGAAGGATGCACAAGTCCAACAAAATCAATGCGCCACTTCTCAAAGGGCAAAGTCACAAGAATAAGATTAAGCGGCCGCTTATGATTTTCCCTAGCATCATGTCTCTGACAAACATCGCAACACTTAACATATGCAAAAGCATCTTGGAAAACCATCAGCCACCAATAGCCAACACGTAAATCTTTTTGGGAGGTGAGCCATCCAACAAAATGAGCTCCACATGTTAAATCATGACATTACTTTAGAATAAAGGATACCTCATCGGGCACCACACAACAACAATAAATCTCATCTATACCTTTCATATATAAAACACCTACTATTATTGAAAGCAAAGTGCTTGCTGCTTAATCTTCCTCTTCCCAGATTTAGAAAGAGTTTTCCTCATGTTGCCTATTGATAGATAATGTGTGATGGACGTATACCGTGACGGAATAGAGGCTGCATCAATCTTGCATAAATCCTTACAGTCACTAATATCAGGCCACTTTTCCTTAGGCTTACCAAAATCTACTAGGCACTTTACAATATCCTCTAGCTTTGGTGGCTTACTCCTAATCTCATAATCAAAGTCCTACAAAGAAATCAACCACTTGGCTAGGCGATCAGGGGGTTGAAGCTTGTTCAGTAATAAGCACAATCCCTTTGCCTTGGTAAAAAACACTACCTTCTCATAAAGAATATAGTGTCTAAACTTCTTGGTGGCGAAGACCATAGCCAACCAAACCCTCTCCAAATAATTGTAACAATGAAGCTCTAAAATTCCCAACTTTCGACTTGCAAATACAATACGATGATAAAGTTGTGCCTCCCAAATTTGGGATAGGCAACAACTAATACTATGTCTTGTCGCATCCATGAATATATAGAAAACCTCATCCCTTTTTGGAGCCTTTAAAACTGGTGCTTTGGATAGTTCCATTTTAACATCTTCAAACACCACTTTGCATGCTTCCATCCATTCAAAAACATGGCTATGAGATAAACTTATTTGTCAAGGGTAACAAACATTCAGCTAGTGAATTAATGAATTGATGATAATATCCCACATATGAAATAAAAATATGAGCTTTCCTAGGGAAATTGGGTGGGCTTAAAGCCACAATAATAATCACCTTTTCAAGGTCGGTGGCAAGACTAGCTGCACTCACAACATGGCCCAATAGCAAACCATAAGGCACCTCGAATACACGCTTCTAATGATTCAATGCTCTGCAATACTCGCGATATCGCTCAAAACATGCTCGTAGAACAATCAACTATCTATAACGAGTCATGGTAGCTGTCCTTAAATCATCTATAAAAACTTTTCACTCTTCAAGGGATATAGCGGCAAACATATTGTGAGTTGTTCATTGCCAAGACCTAGGAGCATTACATAGGCCAAAAGCCATCACATGGCACGCAACAAAGGTACCAAAAATTATAATGAATGTCGTCTTTAACTTATTCTCTTCACAACAACGGTCATCTGATTATAACCCGCGAAATAATTCATGAAAGAGTATATCTCTCTCCCTACTAGTTGAGATCTAAAATCTGATTGATAAAGGGCAAAGGTTAATAGTTCTTCAGTGTCTGCTTGTTCAATTCCTTAAAAATGATACATTAGTGGATTTGATTGTTCTTTTTCTTTCTTATTACTACTGGTGAGTACCATTTTGTATGTTCAATAGGAAATATTAGACTAGCCTTTCTTAAATGCATCAATTCCTCAAAAAGAGGCTCTCTCTACTCAAAAGGCATACGTCTAACCTTCTATCTCATTGGCTTACTACCTTTCTTCAATGGGATCATATGCACAACAATAGAGGGGGGGGGGGATCCCCTTCAATTCCATCATAACTCCATGCAAATATATCCCTAAACTCTTGTAAGAGCGTTACATAATCTCCACGCTCATCTGCAAATAACATAGTGCCAAGTTTAATGGGGCGGGGATCATTGGGAGTCCCAAGATCCAGCTCTATCACTTCAGCATCACGAATCCTATCCTTTGCCTCTATTGGCTCATTCAAATAAAGTTGATAGACCTCCTCAATGGTAGAACCCTCTTCAGAATCACTAGAACTTGAGGTTCCGATAGCTAAAGTTCCTTGGGTGCCTCCCATTTTGTAGTGGGAGGTAATGCTCACTCATCCAACAAGTGCTCAAGGTATGCATCCAAAATTATTCTCTTTAACCCACGCCCAAAAATCAATCGACCAGCTAGGATATCCACCAAACAGTCAAAATGTAATATCCACGAAAGTCTAAGAAACCAACTAATAGCTTGCCCTCCCATCAAATCAGATAATACGAAATCAAGAACATACTCAATATTGGCAACCATCACATGTACTTGCGTTACCATTCCTTTTTGTTGTCTTAGGCTATCATCACCATTTTTAAAACCATCGTGATATCCTTTTGAATTGGTAGACCCAACATCTCTAATAAATCCATACTTATAATATTTACGGATGACCCATCACAGCATTGTCTATCATGATTCCATTGACATATGCATGTGGCCTAGGGCAATGCTTCTTTACATGATCCCACCATTCACTATCCACTCGATTTGGACAACAAAAGGCTCTACAATGTAACCTGCTCGTAGGATTTTTTTGAACTCACAAACATTTGATGATAATTGGATTATTTGTAGCAGGTTTACATCTGGTTTAAATTCACAAAGCGTGTTTGCTAGGTCATGTTGAGATATCGAGCTCCACTCGTGATACGCCAGGGTGACCGTTGTGTATTTATGTCACCGACTTGTCAGTTGCAGACGCGGTTGGTACACCGCCCATGAATAATAGCTACATGATAGCTATCCTTATCTACTCTAGTTTGTGGCTCAGTTAGTATGCCACCTTAGTTAGTTGAGTTTGGTTTGAGACCCATATATAGGGTTCTTCTATTTCTTTGTATGGGAGTTCTTTTGGCTTACACAACTAAGAAGAGGAAAACTGTTTTCAGCCTCCACCCTTGTGTGTATTCCCCCATTGTGCAAGCAAGAAAGCTACAAGTGAGACTCCTTCCTTCTCTCCCACAATCTTGACATGGTATCAGAGCCTTGTTCGTGGTAAGGAGCTCAAGAAAGCAAGCCAAGCTCGCGGTGTTCTGGTAAGAGGAGCAGTGTTGCTTTCATTTTCTGTTTTGGGAGCAGATCTCTGCAGGTAGCACAGCTGGAAATTGCAAGAGTGCATTGTCTCAGGTTGAGACACCCTTCGCGGTGAAGCAAGAGGGCAGTATATGCTGCGGGAAAGAGCTTTAGCTCTTGGTGACCCTGTTTTTTTGATTTGAGGCCATTTCGGGGCTTGTTTTGAAGGCGGAAGTTTTCTGCACGCACTCAGGAAAAGGCCCTGTTTTATGCTGTGCGACCACTGTTCTACAGGTCGGTGAAAAGTTACCACAGAGATTGCATCGTATGCTTGTGTGCAGAGACATTGGGAGTTACAGAATCATCCCTGTTGCCTGTTGATGCAAAATCGTCACTAGGAAGTGACTGTGTGGTCAAATACCACTTTCGCCAGTTTTGCAAATTTGCCCTTGTGAGGGTGAAGCTGTGTTTTTTGCAGTGACAGAATTTTTTGCAGTGTTCTGTAATGGTGTCTGATTCTCTTTCACAGATTGTCACTGAAAAGCTTGACAAGAACAACTTCCAAGCATGGAAGTTTAGACTGACGAATTTCCTCATGGGAAAAGGATATTGGGAATTTGTTGCAGGAAATGAAGAAGAACCAGTTCTTCCTGATGTTCCCAATCAACAGGAAATGCAGGCATTTAAAGCATGGCATGAGAGAGCCAGGAAAGTTATGTATTGGCTGTCTATCAGCATTTCAGACTCTATGATTGTGCATATTCAGGGTGCAAGTACGCCAAAGGGGGCATGGGATACTCTGTCAAAGATGTATAGCACAAATATGCAAGCCAGGAAAATGCAGCTCAAGCAAGAGTTGCACAATGTGCAAAGAGAAAATATGAGCATCAATGACTACCACATGAAGGTGAAGAAGATTGCAGATGCACTTGCTTCCATTGGGTCGCCAGTGGAAGATGATGATTTAGTTTCTGTGACCTTGAATGATCTAGGAAAGGATTATGCACAGTTTCGGACATCCATTTCAGTTCGTGAAAGATTTCCTGATTTTGAGGAGTTGATTGCTCTTCTAATTTCTGAGGAGCAGAGAAATGGTGGTGCATCTTCATCAGGAGGAACTTCAAAAGAAACTGTCTTCTACTCAAATGCTGGAAGAGGTAGAGGCAGAGGTAGAGGAGGCCGATTTGGAGGCCGTGGTAGAAATCAGAATATGCAGCAAACTCAAGAAAACCAGTCCTATGGAGGAGGACGTGGTAACTCTAGAGGCAGGGGGAGCCAAAGAGGTCGTGGTGGATGTCAAAGAAGACAAAATGCAAACAGTAATGTTGAATGCTACTACTGTGGTAAAATGGGTCATATGGCTAAAGACTGCTATAAAAAGCAGAATGACATCATGAATGGAAAACTGCAACAAGGGAATTATGCATCTTTTAGTAGACAGGGTGATGACAGAAATGAGCATTTGTTCATGGTGCAGCACATGAACAATTCTGTGACAAGTGCAGAAGAAAGCAATGATGTATGGTATGTTGACTCAGGTGCATCAAACCACATGACAGGTCATGCAGAATGGATGGAGGATGCAAGGAAAATGGAAAAACCAGGATTTGTGGAGACTGGTGATGATACTGCACATCCTATTGTGCAGATTGGAAAAATTCCTTTGTCTATTCAGGATGGGAAAAAGAAATACCTGTCCGATGTATTTCATGTCCCGAATATCACCAAGAATCTGGTTTCTGTTGGTCAAATGGTTGAACAGGGCTTGCAGGTCAGATTTAATCCTCATGGATGCTTTGTTGAGGATATGAAAAATAAAGGTCGCTTGATAGCAAAAGGAAAGAAGAAGGGTAGAACGTTTACGTTGGATGCAGACATGTCTGAATTGAGTGCAGCAATGTTTGCACATGGAACCGGTGTAGTTGCAGATATTGATATCTGGCATAAACGCATTGGTCATGTTAATGTACAACGACTTAAATCAATGCAGGCCCAAAATATTGTTGCAGGATTGCCTAAATTCAAGGTTGCAGAAATGCATAAGGTATGTGAAGCCTGTCAGTTTGGAAAATAGGCAAGGAAACCATTTCCTAGACATGTTCAAGAGAGTAAGAAGCCATTGGAATTAATCCACTCTGATGTGTGGACTACTAAAGCTGCATCTCTTGGAGGTTGTCATTATTTTGTCAGTTTTATTGATGACTATAGCAAAAAAGTTTGGGTGTATTTTATGAAAAAGAAAAGTGAAGTTTTTGGGCATTTCAAAACTCTTAAAGCTATGGTTGAAAAAGAAACAGGTCTGCAAGTAAAATGCCTAAGGTCAGATGGAGGGGGAGAGTACCTCTCAAATGAGTTTGCAAGGTTCCTGCAGGAGCATAGCATAAAGCAGCAATATTCATGCAGTCATACCCCACAGCAAAATGGAATTGCAGAAAGAAAAAACAGGCATATTGGAGAGGTATCTCATGCCATGCTTAATGAAAAAGACCTGCCAGATTTTTATTGGGCTGAAGCAGTTGCTACAACAGTCTACATAATGAACAGGACTCCCACTGCAGCAATACATGGAATGACTCCAGAGGAGAGGTATACTGGTAGGAAACCAGATATTTCTCATTTGAAAATTTTTGGTTGCGTTGCCTATGTACATGTGCCAGATGAGTTGAGATCCAAGTTGGATCCAAAAGCTGAGAAGTGCATCTTTATTGGTTACTCTCTGCAGCAAAAAGGGTATAGATGCTATAACCCTTCTACTCGTAAGTTTACAGTGAGCAGAGATGTTGTTTTTGATGAGATGAGTAGCTGGTATAAACCAGTAAATGTGATTGATGATGTAGATGCACAAAATGGTAATGCTGCACAGAATTCACAGCAGCAGTCACAAAATATTAGTGGACCTGGAGCGTCCTCTAGCAGTGGTTCACATTCTTCATGGATAGGCAGATTGAGATCAGGAGAATCTTCTCAAAGTAATGTAGATAGTGGTATGCAGGTATCACGAAAAGGAAAAGAGAAGGTTGATCATCCCATGTTTGATGTGAATGCAGGTCACTCTTATGTGGATGGTGAATCCAGTGGCTCAGAACAGAGCATTGATGATGAGTTGGGTATTCCTTCTATTATTACACCTGGAGTAAGGAAGACCAGGGATGTTTTGAGAGCACCTGGGAGTGAACCCACTTTGCGCAGGTCTACCAGAGTTAGGTATCCTGTGGATAGGCTGAAATATGATGGATTTACAGCCATTCACTATGTATATATGGTCAAGGTGATACAGGAACCAGAACCCACTTCTTTTGAGCAAGCCATGGGAAAAGAAAAATGGGAGAAAGTCATGGATGAAGAAATGGATGCCTTGGAAGCAAATGCTACATGGAAATTGGTACCTTTGCCTAAAGGTAAAAATGCAATTGGCTGTAAGTGGGTTTATAAGGTGAAGCACAATGTAGATGGTTCTGTGAACAGATACAAGGCAAGATTAGTGTTCAAGGGTATGCACAAACATATGGCATTGACTATGAAGAAACATTCAGTCCGGTTGCAAGGATGGCAACCGTAAGAGCAGTCATTGCTATGGCTGCATCAAAGGGATGGTCTTTACATCAGATGGATGTAAAGAATGCCTTCTTGCATGGTGATTTGCAAGAAGAGGTCTATATGGAGCAGCCACCAGGTTATGTGCATGCTGTTCATCCTGAGTTTGTTTGCAGGTTGAAGAAAGCTTTGTATGGCTTGAAGCAAGCACCTAGAGCATGGTCTGACAAGATAGGACAGTATCTTGTCACTATTGGCTTTCAGATTTCCAAGGCAGATTTCTCACTTTATGTGAGAAAAACAGAGAAAGGTATTATGCTACTTGTCATTTATGTTGATGATTTGATTATGACAGGTGACAGTGATGAAGATATCCTTCATGTGAAAATGCTATTGAAGCAGAAGTTTGAGATGAAGGATTTGGGAGAGCTGCGTTATTTCTTGGGCATTGAGGTGATTAGATCACCAAGTGGGATACAGCTCTTGCAGAGGCAGTATGGATTGGACATGCTGTCCAAATATGGGATGACAGGCTGTAAGCCTATTTCAGTTCCTTTGGAGCAGAATGTGAAGCTGAGCACAGATGCAGGTGAGCTTCTGGAAGACCCTACTATGTACAGACGCATAGTAGGAAGTTTGATTTATATGACTATTACCGGGCCAGATTTGAGCTATGTTGTTGGATTGGTAAGTCAGTTAATGCAGGCTCCAAGGAAACAGCATTTGGATGCGGCTAGACGCATACTCATGTATGTGAAGTCCACATTGCAGTATGGACTATTTTATGAGACTGGGGTTCAGATACAGCTGCATGGATACACTGATGCTGATTGGGCTGGTAGTATTTTTGATAAACAATCTACCAGTGGATATGTGTTCTCTTTTGGGAGTGCTGCAGTCACTTGGAGTAGCAAGAAATAGCCTACAGTTGCCTTGTCGAGCACAGAGGCTGAGTACAGGGGTGCAGCAATGGCTGCATGTGAGGTAGCTTGGTTGCATAAGCTAGTTTATGATATGCATCAGTGGCCAGTTGTCATTTATTGTGACAACATGAGTAGTATACACTTGGCAAATAACCCAGTCTATCATGCTAGAACAAAGCACATTGAGGTGCATTATCACTATGTGCGGGAGAGGGTTCTACTAGGTCTTATTGATCTAGTTTATGTCAGCACAAAGGATCAGGTAGCTGACATATTTACGAAAGCATTGGGCGCAGAGAAGCTGCGCAAGTTCAGAGACCTGCTTGGTGTGCATGAATTGGGATTGAGCTTGAGGGGGAGTGTTGAGATATCGAGCTCCACTCGTGATATGCCAGGGTGACAGTTGTGTATTTATGTCACTGACTTGTCAGTTGCAGACGCGGTTGGTACACCGCCCATGAATAATAGCTACATGATAGCTATCCTTATCTACTCTAGTTCGTGGCTCAGTTAGTATGCCACCTTAGTTAGTTGAGTTTGGTTTGAGACCCATATATAGGGTTCTTCTATTTCTTTGTATGGGAGTTCTTTTGGCTTACACAACTAAGAAGAGGAAAACTGTTTTCAACCTCCACCCTTGTGTGTATTCCCCCATTGTGCAAGCAAGAAAGCTACAAGTGAGACTCCTTCCTTCTCTCCCACAATCTTGACAGGTCAAACTCATGGAAGTTTGCCACTACTCTCTTCTCTTTCCACACCAACCGCTCGTTTGGCTTCTTGATAATCTTCGCACCCTCTTTTTCTTTCAATTTTCTTTTTCTAGCCAATATTGTCCACCTCTTTCAAGGTCACTCCCTTCGAAAGGCTACAAAGAATAGATGGATTGTGGTTATGGCATCGGCTTCTAAGCCATGATATCACATTGAGCTCTCCCAGTTTAGGGCCATGTTAAAGATCATCATTAGATGTCCCTCGTCTTGAATTTGACAGTTAAACATGAGTGTTCGGAACTCACTAATGTGGAGCTTCACACCTTCCTCCGCTAACCCATTAAACATGGGTAGGGGGTAATCTAAAGCTAGCAAATCCGATGTTCCTACAGGAATTGCAATAGGTTGCACCATAACGACAATCGAATTTGTTGTCGAAGTTTGTAACGGTATGACTACAACTCCACTTGAAGTGGGTTGACTTACTAGGAGAAGGGGAGCACTAGAGCTTCCTCCTCCTCCTAATGGGTTGTTTGTGACACTAGGGTCATTAAGACCTTGCCCTCATAGGGATATTGAGGGCTGCTACATTGAGGAAAATAGCTCCTAATGATTTCAATCCTTGATCTAGCCCTTTCAACTCTTTCTTGTTTTTGGATCTCGTCTTGATGGTGTTTATCCCGAAATACTGAGTCTATTTCGATGCTCTTTGGCTTAAAATGACTAATGAGTCCCTAATTAAGTAAGAGTCAAACTACCACTTATTAGCGGCTTTTGGCAAACACACCACCTGTCGGGACCAAAAATGGGTCCAACACTAGCTTTAGGGCTCTAGTCGAGGGCCTCCTAAACTCACCTAGATAATCCCAGAGCCTCACGACCAAGAGCATATAGACACTATGAACTGATATAATCAAAGAATGTGTTTGTAGATAAAATCTTTAGATCATAGTCCAACATGTTGCCCTTTCCAACTCCAAACAATTGGAGTATCCAAACATAACAATGTCAAGCACCTCGTAGCACAAACGAAGGGAGCACCCCTAGTTTATTACTATGGCCCCACTACGACTCTTCTACATCCCAAGGATTAGCCCCAAGATGCACCGTTTCAACATAAAGCACATACATAACATAGTCCTCTCTTTTAATGAAACATTTTAGGAGATAATTTAAACCTTACCACATCATTCCCCAAAGGAAATGATAACATTAGACCTACGGCTTAGGGAACCATAGAATGCATCCAGGACATAATTCTCATGATACCACATATGAAAATGCAAATGCTAAGTGAATGCCACAGAGTGCACAAACAAAAAAACTTATAGATCAAATAATGTGGATGTGTGTAAACAATTCTTTTCATGCCTTCACTCTAATGCGATGCGTCATTGCCAAGGAGACAGCATCGAAGTAATTCATGCTACTTTCTCTTTCAGTTATTTAGACTTATAATAATCAAATCCTATATGTCAAATATGCATAAAATCAACCTTCCAATGATATTCAACTTCCTATAGCCCTTCCCCCTACCATTTAAGGTTTTGCTTGCAGTGTATGGTAGGTATAAGAGCATTTTTATGTGTTTTTCATATGTAAAAAGTAATAAATACACACTATAACATAAATAATGGAGATAAAGTGAGGCTAAGTCTCATGCCCTGGTACCACCATATATTCATAGACAGATGCATAATTTTTTGTAAATTTTCCATGTGTAAAATCTATTTTTTCTTGCTTTTCTCGATGTATTTTTTTTTTCCAATATGAAGATCTTGCATGAACCAAAAACCAGCATTACATTCCATATGATCCCATTTGAACACCAAAAGAACCATAAAAACTCATAAAACCCTTAATTCTTCCAAAATCCCATAATTTTCGCATTACAAGTTTTCTTGATTTTCATTTTTATTATACAAACAACAAGAAACGATCAAGAATTATGCCTTTTCAAGCTATGGAAATCGTATTCAATCATTTGAAACCATTTTCCATAATGTACACAATAGATTCATCATGAAACGTAAGAAAATGAGCACTTATGCAATTAATTTCATATGAATCCACACACATTTCAAAGTCAAGACATCGATTGGTGCTCTTCCATGGCCCCTAATGCATCCTCAATCTTTGATTTAAGCTCCTAGCACTTCATCATCATCACATATCCAAAATCTTTCATCTCAGCCTACCCCCTCTCTCACATAGAATAGCCATGGGAACAAGGTGCAAAGAGGAGAAAGAAAGAGGAGAGAGACGTAGTGTGTAGATCAAAGTTTTGCCTTCCATCCTTGACAATCTTTGCTGGAGTGAAGAGGCATCTTCATCCCAATCGAGAGGGCACAAAAAAACTATGCCCCCCCTCCATGCTGAATTTCTTGAATATTTGAAGCCATTAAGGCTTAAACATTGACTTTTAAATTAACCGGTTCAATTTCTATGCATTCACACTTTCTGGAAGTGCTTTCAACCTCATTAGAGGGGTAAATGGCCTCCAAATTATGATCAAATGATCCAACTGAATGGATGGCTTCGTGACATTGAAATCTATTAATCTAGCCTCCGTCACACACTTTCTAACTCCCAAATCTGATAGTCACTTCACAGTGCCATATCTTGCAACCATTAAATGGGGGTCAAATGACCTGTGATTGACAAACGGAGATTTGCATTGGATTTCTAGCATTGAAATGCATCTAGGAAAACTCTAGCTCCTTGATCCTCACTCAATTCATTTTCCATAAAAATTTGCTCTTTTATGCCTCCCGCGTCACTTTTATGCATTTAATCAGCTCCAAAAATTCACTCTCACTCTTTAATAGTGATTAATAGAAAACAAGTTTACACAATGACAACTTGGTATAGATAATAACAAGTTAACATGAATTGAGAGATACATTAGATCCAATGATAAACAAGAAATAAGTTCACACAATGAAAACTTAACAAATGACGATGCCATGCAATTTGATTCAAAATTTTTGAGATGCAAGTTACAAATTTTTACTCCTTTTTAACAAATTGTTTTGCATAGAGTATAGAATACAAAGTGTTACAAAAATTTGGCCCTCTATATTTACATGGTATCCATACATACTAGGAAAATTGGTAAGCTCTTTTACAAAATCAAATTAGCAAATGCATGGGTTGGGCTATTCAAAGAGGATAGGCTAGCTCAATGAGGGGTCTATATGCATTTATAAGATTTATATGGAGCTCCACTCTCAAGAAGTCATCAAGATTTGCAAAGGATGTCTGTGCAATCCTATTTTCTAGCATCATATGATCCATGGCCTTCCATTCTAGCATGCACATGATGTCTTTGTCTAGAGCATCCTTCACCTCCCTATGCAACCATAGGTGCTAGCCTACACATTAAAATTCAAAAAGGCAAAGGATGAGCCATCCAATTGTATAGATATCACACTCCTTATTGTGGGTGGACTAGCAAAGTGGATTGTAGCTCTTAAGTGCAATCCATGGCCTACATCTCATTTCCACTTTTCCTCTCCAAAGGCACTCTTTGATGCTATGATGGTTCACATCAAGGTTTGTAACATTCCAATTATGAGTTATCCTCACCATGCCTACGTTGAGATGCCAAGCTTAACATGAACGAACATTGATGATGGACCACCTAGCTAGATGGGTCTGCACGTCTACAGTTAGCACATCAATGGTCATTATGACCCTCACTTGGCCACTAACTTATTACTTATTATATTTAGTTTATTGCACCTACCTATAGTTGGCATAGTTATAATGCCAATTAATTATAGTATAGTCAATTGTGCACTGTTTAACTTAGTAGCCCACTTTCCTTTATGTTTGTGTGCATTGTATTGTTAGAGGAAGAAGAAGAAGAAGAAGAAGAAGAAGAAGAAGAAAAAACTAGCAAGAAAATGTTTTGGCATCCATCTCTCTTCTTGCATTCTTAAGTGAGCTTCCTCTTGTGTGCATGGTGTGTGTTTAGTGTAATAACTCGAGCAAGTCTCCCCACATGATTCTTAACAGCGTGCAATGGGCATTAGGCCGCAAACTAAAATACCCAACCTAGGGATGTTGTCTCTAATGAACTCAAAAAATTAGTTTTTTGTATGTAAATCAAAAGGGATGACATGGTCATTGTGCATGGCCTTCATCCCATTAGTGCATCAATAATGCTAGTCATATTATTAATGATACCTAAGATTCTAGCTTTCATATTAGCACCAAGTTCCATATCAAGATTAGGTTCAAAACCATATGGGGACTTGAGGAGATGCTCAATTGTTCTTCTACATTTACACTTTATGAAGCAGATCCATATAACTATATCTCTTAATATGCCACCATTGAAGAGAGGAAATATAATAACCTTTGGGGCCCCATAGATGTATGTAATGCATCAAAAAATGCAAGCATTGACTTTTTGCATTTTTCTCCACCTGAAATTATTGTGGCTTTTCATTATCTTGTCCCTTATACATTTTGGTGCTATATACAATTTTGGGAGGAAGATCAATAATGCCCTGCCTAGGGGGTGTGTCTACCTTACCGTGTGGTGCATTGTGTCGATGCTAGTGGAACTGGGAGCTGGGTTGAATCATAGGTAGAGCCTGGGGCATTGTCCCACACTTGAGGACCCAGTTTGTGTATGGGAAAAGTGCAGCGAGTGCGGCTTAGGGAGACAGGTCTAACCAAGTGTGGCCTCCCTAGGTGTGTCCCACCCTTGATGTTGTCAAAAGTGTGGATCTAGACCATGGCAAGAGCTATGGGGGATGAAAAATGAATATGTAACTCATGATGACATAGACTTAAATAGACTAACTATTACACAAGTGAATTAGGTTCCAAGATAGATTAGCTTGGACTTATAAACACATTCTTGTGTCAAATGGACAATGACACTAACAATGACTCAAACTAATAGTACCATTACCTTGTTATGAGTGTCAACCAAGTATATGCATTTATAGCTTTTTGGATAGTACCATTCTCCACACTGTGCATATGGGATTCTGAACATCTCTTCCTAGAGCATACATTTTTTGTCTATCTTCTAGCCTCTTCACGGCATACATCTAGCCTCTATGGGGGCAAGCATCATTTGCTATTCTCAACACCCCCCTCAAATGATGAGTTCCTACACCTATTGGCATTTTCCCCCCCTACATGCGGACATGGACCAAGAGACTAGCTCTTTGGCAGCCTTAGTCAGGTTAAGCTTGAAACTTTACATTTTTGGTAGGGTTTGTTACATCCACTATGGGAAGCAGATCCACTAAGGGAATATGAGATCCACTATGGAAATATTCTTTGTTGTTAGCAGTGGATATTTTTTAATCTTCTTCATGCTTCTTTGGCATCCTTTGCTTTTCTCGATCTTCTGGGTGTCTTCAATCTTCTTGGACTCCTTCTTGGTCTTCATGCTCTTCATTATCTTGTGCTCTAGTCTTCTCTGTGAGGTCCTTGTGGTCTTCTTTCTCAGTGAGTTTGAGATGGGTACATTGCTGTGACTTGACATGACTTGTTGAACTATTTCATAAATCTTGGGATACATAGCTTTTGGGATTTCATGTGGCTTTGACTCATGACTTGACATTACATTGGATTTTCTTCTAAGATCATACAACATCTTGTTCTTCATTTTGCTTGCTTTGTCACTCTTTACTTTGCTTGCAGCTTCTTTGACTTTGACTTTGCTCTTCTTATCCTCCTCAAGAAAAGGTATCATTATTTTTGAGGCAACAGAAATGTCTGTGAGGTATCCAAATAAGATCATTGATTGCTCTTCAAAACAAGTAAATCCAACCATCCCTGCAAGTGACTCAACTAGTTCTTTCATGTAGTATAGATGAGTAGTATGAGTCATGTTACTCTTCGTGAGAAACATCTGTTTAAAATTCTTCATGCTTGGCATTCTATGATAGGAAATAAACTTCAAATGATCAGTAACCTAGATGATCTTGACCGTGCTAAAAAAGCACAAGTGCCAAGAAGCACTAAATTAGTATCAAGAGATACTAGTTTGATGTTAGGCTTGATGATGAGCTTGAATCCTTCAAATCTTCATAGATCTTCCACTCCTTTGCTGGTTTAATGTGCAAATCTTGCTGGGAACTTACTAAATCAAGTGATCAAAGTGGCAAGAACTTGGTTCAAGTGGCAGGAATGAGAAAATGTAGTGTTTTATGAACTTCAACCCAAATGGTTATGGCTTCCTGTTTAGGGTTTCAGGATAGGGCCCTAATTTTTCACTTATTGCAGCTCACAAAGATGACCATTTT
The DNA here is from genome assembly GCF_053477565.2 of Lygodium microphyllum. Classification (NCBI taxonomy): domain Eukaryota; kingdom Viridiplantae; phylum Streptophyta; class Polypodiopsida; order Schizaeales; family Lygodiaceae; genus Lygodium; species Lygodium microphyllum. The sequence goes on from NC_141136.1 coordinate 116,549,822, forward strand.
GAAAATCGTTTGAGTGGGAGAGAGCTTAGGTATGGAGCTTCACTTGCCCTATGAACTCGGTGAGAATCGTGTTGTGCATAGTGAGAGCAGGCTATAGGAATAGGCGCATGCACCAAACAGGCAACGATGACAATTTCTGGAAATGCTGGAGCGCAAAGTGCTCAATGTCATGAGCTGTTTTGGTAGGAAGTTGCACCTTGATTTGTTGATGAGATCCACAAAATAATTGTGAGCTAAAATGGCCTCTAGTATGAGATCCAAGAGCTCAAATGGCTGTAGGTCCCATTTGGCTATGGAGGACACATAGAGCAGAAGATGAGACAGTTGACAATGCTTAGGTATAGATGACCTAATGTTGAGCTCTGAGGTGATAGAGAGGAGCTCCAAGAGCAAGAATAGAGATCTCTAGAAGAAAGCTTGTCAAGATCTTGTCTGGTTGAAGAGATCTAAGAGCTTCAAGCAGGGTGGTTATGGCTGCCAAGTAGGGCAGTGAGAAGGAGTAGGAGATGGGGTTCTAGACTTATCCTGAGTGGACTGAGCTCAAGCTAAGGTAGATGAGAGTGAAACGGAGCTGGAGGAGTAGTGCCATGCCCAACTGGGATCTAATACCATGTCAAAAGTACAGATCTAGAGCATGGCAAGAGCTATAGGGGATGCAAAATGAATATACAACTCATGATTACATAGACTTAGATAGACTAACTGCTACACAAGTGAATTAGGTTCCAAGATAGATTAGCTTGGACTCATAACACATTCTTGTGTAAAATGGACAATGACACTAACAATGACTCAAACTGATAGTACCATTCCCTTGTTATGAGTGTCAACCAAGTACATGCCTTTATAGCTTTTTGGATAGTACCATTCTCCTCATTGTGCATATGGGATTCTAAGCATCTCTTCCTAGAGCATACATTTTTTGTCTATCTTCTAGCCTCTTCAGGGCATACATCTAGCCTCTATGGGCAAGCATCATTTGCTATTCTCAACAGATGTGCCCTAAGAATGAAGTGGGGAACAAAATGGATTAGGGGGTCAGACACAAAGCAAGCCTCAACCAAAGCCACCATACGTGCCTAACTTGAGGACCCCTAGGTACAGTGACTATGACACTCGGCAAGTGAGTTGCGTTTTCCCACTTTCTATTTAATCTTCTTTCCTTCCTTGCTTTTATCCTCGTACTTTTTGTTATCCTTCCTTTTCTTAGGCCTTTTATTAACAAACAATTTAAATGAGAAAGCATGCTATGAAGCATCATGTTGCGGAGCTAGAGCCAAACTGCATGGTGGCTTGAGGGTTTTGCTGAGGAATGCCCTACTTTGTAGATACCCCTTTAAGCTAGTTTTGACCTTGAGTGGAGTAGATGACAAAAATGGGTGGTTACACCCGGTGAATCTACTGTCACTTATGTCCTTTAGGAGCATAGCAAGAGAGTGGCTCTCATCATGAGGCGCACCATTGCACAGCTATCAATCCCAGCGTAGAGGTAAAAAAAGAGGGGGTGGTAGCTGCTCTTCCTTTGCAGTAGGTTTTTGTTTTAATAGTACTCATAGTAGGCGGAGGTAATTACAAGTGGTGATTAAGGCACGGTTAAGGCATGATGAGAATTCATTTACAAAACTTGTTATGGAGGGGTAGAGATCCCCTTCAGCTCTCTTTAGGGATTGAGGCATTTACATTATAGACCAATGGAAAGTCATATCTACCATGCACCTTTGGGTTGAAATCAACTCTGTAGGTCATGTAGATAGGATAATCTTGCTAATAAGGTAGCATGCTGCAGAAAACAATCCATGCCTCCAAGCTAGAGTCCCAGATGTTCCGGTGTCACCTTGGTTGTGCCTCGTATCCCTCCACCGTCCACCAAGGTACCTCCACCACCTTGTCTTCCTGGTAGTTGTTGGCAGGTTGTTGCCACCACCTAGTGGGGTGCCTCATTCGGTCATGTAGCCATCTCCTTCCTAGACTAGCTGAGAGCTTGATGACATCCTCCACCACCCGAGAGATAGCACTCTGTCCAATGAGTGAGGAAAGGTGAAAGAGAACTTGAAGGGGCCACGGTTCTCCCCACATCGCAAGTTCCTAACCCCAGTTGACGGGATTATAGTCCTCACTCCGAGGGATGGCCACTTGAGGAACTTGCGATGTCCTAGATTGAAACTTTCTGTAGCTCCACTCTACTTGCTCCTTGCACATGTACCTTGCCTCCACCATTCGTTTGAGTGGTCGTGCTTCCTCCCCTTGATCTTCTGGTTGCTCTTGTGGTGACATAGGGGGGTTTGATTCCTGCATTAGCTCCTCCTCTTGATGATCTCCTTCAAAATCAAGTCCTTCCACCACTCCTGGGCCGACTCTAACGGCTCTTGTTGTGATGGTTATATTGGCTATTCTGGTTCTGCGAGCCCTAGCAAGGTGAGCTCTTGTGTGGTTAAGCTAGTTGAGAGTAGGTGAGCTCGTCACTCTTCTAGTCCCAAACTTGTGGTAGTCCCAGGTGCCAAGCCATGTAGTCCGTGCTGTAGATCCCTCCTCGTCAACTCTAACTTTTTCCTCTAACTTTTTCCTGAGCTACTCCTCTGTCTCTTATCCTCTTGGCTGCATGGCATTTAACATTGTTTGCAGGAATGTGCATTGTTGCTCCATCATCCCCATCTCGACAATTGTGGCTTTGCTCTCTACTAGGAGGTGCTCACTCTTGGCGTGGGCAAGCTTGTAGCCTAAATTTTTGACTCGATCTTCATTTTTGGTTGCCCATTCTTCTACTTTTTCCTTCATCTATTCTACTCCTAGGTTTTGACACTAGCGTAGAGAGGCAATTACTTGCTCTTGCTCTCACCACAGTGTATTCATTTGCTCAACCTCTTGGGTTTTTCTCATCACCTCTTTTTTAGTATGTCTTGCTCATGGAGAACTGCTTATAGCTAGTTGTGCGACTCCATTAGTTTCCTCTTGTTCTCCTCATCCCATTAGTTCTTTACATCCTGCAGCTCCTTTGTAGACTGCTCTTTTTGCCTCTTTAGCTCCTTCATTTCTAGTTCTAGGCGTTTATTCTCACAGGAGTTGAAGCACACATGTTTTCCAAGGAGATGTGGTTTTCCCTCTCTTCATCACATACTTTGAGATTTTCCTCTACTTCAAGGACTCTTTCAATGAAATCATTTCTCTATTAATGATCGTCATCACCCTTGCTTGATCCATCCTATAGTCTGCAAATGCAACCTTTACTTTCTCAAGCTCAGTAAGGGCAGCCTTTTTGTCCTCAATTGCCTTGTGGAGTTGATTCTGGAATTCTTTCACCAAGTCATCTTGATCTTCATTGTGGTGCATGGATGAAGGTACTGAAGTGGTTGAGACTTCCCAGCGGGGTACCTTTGGCCCTAGGCGTGACTGCATCTGCATCTGGTCTCCTGGTTCCTGCCAAAGGGGCTCCTTCGATGGGTACAGGTGCAATCTCTTATACCTTGCTAACTAAATACTGCACCGATGCCATGAGGTTGCTTTCATTGACTACTCCCTTTGCAACACCCTATGTTGGGGTGATCTTTAGTGTGGTGGCTAAGACTGGTGGGGTTGGGTGTATTGGGGTCTTGCCCTTACCTTCCACCACCAGTCTTGGTCCCACCTTCCTCCATTGCTGCACTTGTACTCGACATGTCTTCTCTCACTGGACTCAACATTGCCCCTTCCTGAGATCAAGAGGGTTGCATCACGGATCTTCGAATGGCCAGAGCAATCTCTTGAGCAATGGATTTTGCCCAAGAAACATGCTTAAAAATAGCCAAAAAAACCAGATTTTAAGGGAAAAATAGACTTCGTCAAAGGCGGCAGCTGCAGTCAATATGATTTTAAATGGCAAGTCGGAGACAGGTGCCAAAATTCCTTTAAAGACCCATCGAACGACAGTTGGGAAATTTTCATAATTTCCCATGATGTCAGATTGAACCACGAGATGCCAGGCAGTGCGAGACCTCAAGACGGATGCCTAGAAATTTTCAGAAGCTGATTTGGAGGCCGAATGAGAGACAGCCGAGAGTGCTCGGAGGCCAAGGCCCAAAAAAAACTTGTGTAAAAGGACTTGTGACTTAGGTGGTGTGACCCTTGGGGTCTCCACCTTCAAAATTTGACAAATTGGGGGGGAGCAATCCCCCCCACCATATGATTTTAAATGGCAAGTTAGAGACGGGTGCCAAAAGTGCTTTAAAGACCCATTGAGCGACAGTTGGGAAAATTTCATAATTTCCCATGATGTCGGATTGGACCCCACGAGATGCCAGGAAGTGCGGGACCTCGAGACGGATGCCTAGAATTTTTTAGAAGCTGATTTGGAGGCCGAATGAGAGATAGCCGAGAGTGCTCGGAGGCCAAGGCCCAAAAAAAACTCGTGTAAAGGGACTTGTGACTTAGGTGGTGTGACCCTTGGGGTCTCCACCTCCAAAATTTGACAAATTGGGGGGGAGCAATCCCCCCCCCCCCCCCCCCCCCCCCCCATATGATTTTAAATGGCAAGTCAGAGACGGGTGCCAAAAGTGCTTTAAAGACCCATCGAGCGACAGTTGGGAAATTTTCATAATTTTTCATGATGTTGGATTGGACCCCACGAGATGCCAGGTAGTGTGGGACCTCGAGATGGATGCCTAGAAATTTTCAGAAGTTGATTTAGAGGCCGAATGAGAGACAGTCGAGAGTGCTTGGAGGCCAAGGCCCAAAAAAAACTCGTGTAAAAGGACTTGTGACTTAGTTGGTGTGACCCTTGGGGTCTCCACCTCCAAAATTTGACAAATTGGGGGGGAGCAATCCCCCACCCCCCGACAAACTACATCGATGATCTGCACTATTTCTTCACCCTCCATCGCCGTTCTTTGCCCATCCAATGGCTGCCCAGGTGTGCTGAGAACAGAAACTAGTATTTCTCTCTCCTCCCTCTCTCTCCCCTCTATGGGTTGTCCATGTGCCCTACCTTGAAGGAAGAATCAGGAAGGAGATTAAAGCAAATGATTATGGAGATTAATGGAAATGTTGAAGATTAATGTGCAGCATGGAATTGAGTGACATTTTATGATGAAAATGATATTCTTATGTCATGAAAAATTATTTGAGTACTGGTTGCATCATTTTTAATTCATGTATATCAAAAAATTCTGATTTAATAATGAATTACATGCACTATTTAAATCCCGCAAAGCTTGAAATGCGATTTTTAAGGGTAAAATGATGGTTTTGTCGTTTCGGGTGGGCGAATTGTGTTCCTATGGGGGAAAATGAAAAATAAAATTGAATTTTTGTACGTTGAAATGATTGGTATAAGAAAAATAAAAAAATAATAGTGATTATTATAAAATAAATGCTAAAAAATAAGAGAAATATGAAAAAAATAGAAATACGCATCATAAAAATAAGAAAAAATATAATGAGTGTTTATGAATGTATGATAGTGGCAGAGCATGAGTTTTAGCCTCAATTTTCCCTATCTCTTTATCAAAGTTTGTGATTTATTGCTTTTCATACATTAAAAAAAAACAAAATGAATCCCTACACCTATGCAACAGAAGCAATACCTAAAAGTAGGGGGTGGGGTGTTTGAATGATGCATTTTGGGTGTTGTTTATTGCTGATTTTGCTTATGCATATCATGATATAGGGTTTGTAGTATTTTAATTAAGAGGATAGTAGCATGGGCGTTGTCTTGGTGCTATTCTTACATCGCCGCAACGAGTTAGTAAATGAGCATTGGAAAGCCTAGTTGTGCACGACACATTTCTGATTGAAAATTATGTTTGAGAACATTAAGATCATCCACTTTTGCATGTGCATATCAACCATGATATCGGAATTTGAAGAATTGGATGCCTAGCACCTGTTTTCCATTATGATGACCTACGCTTGAGTGTGTGACACAACCTGATCTGTAGGCTACTCGATCGTTTTTGGAAATTGTTTGGTAAGGACACATGGTATCTCTTGGAATACATTCAAAATGAAAGAGTGGAGCTTGTATCATGTGTACTTTATGTTGGAGCGATGCATCTTGGGGCCAATCCCCGAGTTGTAGGAGAGTCGCAGTGGAGCCACGACAATCAATCGAGAGGTGCTTTCCTATGTTTGTGCTATGAGGCATTATGCCTATATGTTATGGGATCTCTCTCTGAGGAGAAAGGATGGTAAACGTTGGACTATGACCTAATACAAACACAGAATGGAAATTAGCATATAGTGTAGAGTGAATCTTAGATGCTCCTGGCCCGCGAGGCCATGTGGTGGGGGTTGTTTGTTGTGTGCATGAGGTTTGGCTAGTGCCATAGCCAGTGCTAGCCCATTTTAGGTCCCATCAATGGTGCATTTGCCAAGAGCTACCAACAAGTGGTGGTTCCAAATCTAGGGTTTCTAGGGATCAAATATTCAGTTTATGTCCTTTGACAAGAACCGTCAAGACGAAATACAAAAAGAGAAATGTGCTGAGAGGGCTAGACAGTGGTTGGAGATTCTAAGCATTATTCTCCTTAAAGGAGCAGCCCACTACACATAAGCAGCAGTGGTTCTAAAGGCCTTAGTGTCATAAGCAGCCCTTTGAGTGCAAGAGGAATTCTTAGTACTTTCCTTCTTCTAGTCAATCAACCCACTTCAAGTGGGAGTGTAGTTTTACCTACACAAACTCCTGTTGTCAATCTAGTTGTAGCCATGGCACAACCCATCACAATTCTAGCAGGCACATTGGATTTACCGGCATTAGAAGCACCTTCGCCCATCTTCCACGGGTTAGCATATGAAGATGGGGAACTCCATACAAAGGAGTTTCAAACACTCATGTTCAACTATCGAATCCAAGATGAAGGACACCTAATGATGTTCTTCAATATGACATTAAAAGGAAGGGTAGCAGTATGGTATCACGGTCTAGAAGTCTAAACCATAACTAGAATTAACCAATTCTTCACGGCCTTTCGTAGAGAGTTTTCTCTTGAGAGGGGTGGACAATATTGGTTGCATGTCTTGAATGTAACATGCCAAGAGCCAAATGAGAATGTCCATGCCTATGCCAAGAAACTAAAGCAAGTTCTTTGCAAACTTAATACTTATATCCCCATTCCACCGGCTACACGGTTGCAATATTTCCTACATTGATTGGATTTCAACATCCAGGTGCAACTGAGTAGTGTCGCTTTGGCCGACATTGACACTGCTATTACCCAAGCCAAAGGAGTAGAGTCACACTTGCAAGTGGCTTATGCAGCAAGGATAAATTGGAATGGTAATAATTTGGCATTGACCAATGGGAGTCAAGGGGAACCCATGTTAAATGCGAATGGAAGAGGGAGTATCATGCCAAATTTGCCTATGTTACCAGAACCTCTCAGTATGACTATGCCTATGGCTAGTCAGACGGCCTCACTAAATGGTGGAGGTCAAACAATAATCCCAAATATTGTCCCAATAGGTCAGCGACCAATTCCTAAGCAAGTGGTTAGGCCGATGGGACATCAGATAGATGATCGGGGCTATGAGTCAGGTGCCTCTGATGTTCTTTGCAAAGTTAAGGACATGATGAAGCACTACATCGATATAATTAGCGAACGGTATAGACAAATAGCTGTAGATGTCAATTTCCTTAAGAAGCAGCAGAATTTGATAGGGAGTCAATGCCCTGAAGAAGGTGTCCCCCTCAAGATTCATCTGAAAGTGGTCTGGTGGCCAACATTTCCCTAGGAATTGTCTCAATGTCAAATGCGATATTTGAGGAAATTCTGGCCACTTAGCTACTACCTGTTCGAGTAAGATTAGTTCTCTCCAACAAGTAAACAATAAGGTCCAGTTAATCATTGCGCACAAGGGAGCCAATAAGATGATGGACCAAGACAAATATTGCAAAGAGAAAAGGATAATGTAGAGGAGTCTCCTCATGGCAGTGGAGTGAGTCTTATTGAGGCTATACGTGTCAATGACTCTAAAACTTCTAACCTACAAGCCATAACAAGAGGTCAAAACTAGAGAGGGTAACAAAGGAATTGTAAAACCTGTCAAAGGAGACCTTAAGCAAGATGCTAGGGGAAAGCAAGTTTTGAATCCTATTATGGAAAGTGGACCTCTAAGGCCTATTGATAGTAAAGTGGATCTCAAGAAGGATAAAGGATTGCCAATAAAGAAGGCAAAAGTTAAAAAAGAGACACTAAAGCGTCCAAAGACCAAAGGAGAGATTGGTTTGGCGAGAGAAGAGAACTTTGGATAACTATCACGACTTTGATCTAGCAAGTTCTCTTTGCAAAGTCAAACCAGACGTGAATCTCCTGCAATTGATTAAATTGTCTCCAGGAGTACGCAAGGAATTGAAGAAAATCTTGCATATTGGATATATTGTAGAATGTTTGGGCATAGCATGAGTGGGAGAAGATTGGTTTGATCATGCTGAAAAGCATTGTCCCAGGGTTCTAGCATATGTGGATGGAATATTAGTGGAGCATGCCATCATGGACACTGGATCCTCCGTCAATATCTGGAGTTCAAACTTGATGGAGAGGCTAGGTCTAGAAATTCAAAAAGATGGCTCCACACTTCTTAGTATGGTTGATGACTCTAAGACAACCAGAAGGTTGCATCACTAAAGTCCACGTTACCGTTGTGAGTGTGGAATGCTATCTAGACTTTAGGGTGATAAGGTTTGCAGGTCCTAGCTATCGAGTTTTGGTAGGCAGGCCATGGATTTTAGGAACAGGCTGCCAAGTTGATATACGTGCTAGTCGGGTGATTCTAGGTAGAGGTGCCAATCGTGTAGTAGTGGATGCTTACTTTGAGTCTCCTCAGAGTGAGAGAGCTCCTTTATCCTCTACTAAACTAGAAAAAGTAGATGATCCATCTGGTAGTGAGACATCATCAAGCGATGGATCTAAAGAAGGGTCCACTACAAAAGACATCTATCAAATAACAGTGAATGAGAGCCAATAGAGTCTCAAAATAGGGTAAGAGACGTAGACGTTATTGAGTTGGTGGACCTTGGTACGCTGAACGATTCACGGCCAATCAAATTAGGTTCCATGCTCAATTCGGAAGAAAGAGAGGACTATGTGTCCTAAATTCGAGAGTTCCATGACATCTTTGCTTGGATCTATAACAAACTTAGGGGCATTCCCCCCAGTCTGGCTATGCATACCATTTCTCTAAAGGAAGGAAGTTGGCCCGTACGTCAAAAATTAAGGCACATGCCATTTGAACTAAGGGATGGGCTGTTTTAGGAGCTTTAGAAATTGTGAAAAGCGGGTATGATCTTCCCTATTCAGCATACTGAATGGTATTCACTGGTTGTCATCAGAAAGAAGAAGAATAACCAAATCGGGTTTTGTGTAGACTTTAGAGAGCTGAATAAGCAGACAATCAAGGACTACTACTCATTGCCCTTTATTGACCAAATTTTGGATCAATTAGCGGGTAGGGAAATATATTTGTTCATGGATTTCTTTACAAGGTATAACCAAATGGCGATTGATGAGCAAGACAAGCTGAAAATGACATTTATTACTGTCATACCATGTGATGGCATTTGGTTTATGTAATGCACATGGTTTGTGGCAAAGAATAGCCAACAACACCTTTGGTGACATCTCCCCAGAGGAGTTGAAAGTATTCATTGATGACCTAGGGGTAGCCACCACAAGAGAAAGGCAGTTGATTATTTTGTGAAAGTGTTTCGAGCATTGCAGACAATTTTGCATAGCTCTCAACCCACGGAAGTGCATCTTTGGGGTACCTTATGGGCTATTGTTAGGTCATGTGGTCAGTTTAGTAGGGATCGCAACCGGCCCTAAAAAGATCAAGGTCATTGTCGCCATGATTCCGCCACGTAATCCAAAGAAAGTGCATAGCTTTCTATCCTCGGTAGGGTATTATCGAAGGTTTATCAATGCCCTGGCAAAAAGAACATTGCCACTGATGAACCTATTGTCCTTTAACTGTCACTTTGCATGGAGTGATGCTTGCAAAGTATCTTTTGATTATGTGAATTAGGAACTTGCCAAAGCACCTCTTTTAAAAAGCACCTAAAAGGGGTGATATGCTTTATATATTTTCGGCAGCCACCATGTATAGTATAACCAGTTGTTTGGCCCAAATTTGGGAGGAAAAGTGGTACCATCTGATAGCTTTTGTTAGTCAAAAGTTGGGCATATCGAAAATTAACTACACCTATATGGAGAATTTGTGCCTTGCGATGGTATTTGTGATCAAAAAGTTCAGGCACTACATTCTTTATGGGAAGGTGGTTTTTTATATGAAGGTGGAAGTGCTTCGATTATTGCTGAACAAGTTACAACCGCCTGATCATTTAACAAAGTGGTTAATCACTTTGCAAGAGTTTGATTACGAGATTAAGAGCAAGCCACTGAAGCTACAGGGCATTGTAGAATGTCTTGTGGATTTCAAAGAGCCAAAAGATATCTTGGTTGAAGGAAGTGACATGGAAACATTGTTTAAGATTGATACGACGTCTATTTCCTCCTGTATGCTGCTATAACTCATTATCTATCTACAAGAGAGATTAGAGCTACTCTATCAAAATATGAGAAGAGGAAAATTAAACATCAAGAATTGAAATTTTCCTTGATCACAAGAACACTATATCGACAGGTTGTTGATGATGTCTATTCCCGATGTGTGATGCTTGATGAGGTTCCATTTATCCGAGAGGAGTGCCATGACTCTGCTTGTGGGGGGCACTTTGCTGGGCAGTTGACGGCACAGAAGGCTTTAAGAGCTGGATATTGGTGGCTGTTCATATTTCAAGATTCATTTGAGTATGTTAAGAGATGTGATACTTGTCAAAGATATGACAGTAGAGAGAACATGAAGCGAGCACTTATGCCTATTATGGCTACCCTTCCATTTGAGAAGTAGAGCATCAACTTTGTGGGTCCTATTACCCCATTGTCTACTACTCAGAAGAGATACATTATAGCAGCCATTGATTACTTTACAAAGTGGTCAGAAGCACAGGCGATGAGACAAGACAATGCAAAAGAGACTATCAGTTTCCTACTTGAGTAGATCATTTGCTGTTCGGTCCGCCAAAGGAAATAGTATCAGACCATGGAACTCACTTTTTAAATTGGGTGATTAAAAGCTTGATTGAAGCATGGAAAATTAAGCACGACATGACAACCCCCTATAATCTGCAAGTAAATGGACAAGTTGAAAGTACCAATAAGCAGCTTGTGGGTATCCTATCCAAGATGTTTAAACGAGCCATTGGCCACACCCCATTCAAAATAGTTTATGGGGAGGAGTGTGTCTTGCCCTTAGAAATTGAGTTGCCGACCATAAGATTTGCAATCAATCATTCTTTGGGTGATGAAGATGCCCTATTTGAGTAGTTTACGACTATAACCCACTTAGATGAGCTTAAATTGCAGAGTTTGTTGCACCAGGAAGTGGCTAAGCGGTTACATGATCTAAAAGCGAAGAAATATACCTTCAAGAAAGGACAGTTAGTTCTATACTATGATGCATATAGGGAGCTATTTCTCAAGAAGCTAGAACCTAGATGGGATGGCCCTTACAAGGTAGTTAGGATAGGTAAAAATAAATCCACGGCTTTACTAGCTAATCTACATGGAGTGGAATTAAAAAAAAAGGTTAATCTTAATAAGATTAAACCTTATCATTTATTAGTATGCTAATGTGCTAAATGCATTACAGGTCCATGCTGGGGCTGATTTGAGACCTGCACGAGAGCTTAAATTGGTTGATGGGGCAGTTAATCCCTTATTTGGAGCACCCATATCTAGAGCAAAGGTATTGATAATCAAGGGAAGATTATCTGGTGGAGCAAATGATACAAAGTGATTGAGCAAGAAGACGGTACCTTTGTGTGGGAGATCAATGTTTTCTTATATCACTATTTGCGAATTCTGACAAGCATCCCTATTGAGGAATTTAATGAAGAAGGTGGGATGGAGCCGTCAGTTCATCCTCTAAATATGTTGAATTTTGACTATCATAATTATGAATAGAGGAGTTTCTGATGGGGGCTGACTATGTAAACCCATTGTGGACGTACACATTATACTTTGATGGAGCATCTAGGGGCCATAATAAAAAAGGGAGCATTGGAGTAGTTATCTGAGATCCTCATCGTAGAGTTACAATGAAACTAGCTGTTTATCTCGGGGTAGCATTCACTAACAACATGGCAGAGTATAAAGCCTTGATTATGGGACTGAACATTGCCAAGAAAGGTGGTATTTGGTGGTTGTTAGTAAAAGGGGATTCCCAGCTAATCTTAAATCAACTAAATGAGACATACATAGTCCGGAATCCTATCCTTCGCATGTATCATCGAACTGCTATGACCCTACTTGATGAATTCGAGGGAGTATCTCTTCAGATGATCCCATGTTCTTGGAATTAGTTTGTGGATTCATTAGCCAATTTTGCGTATGAAAAGGACCTCTTCTTCAACTGTGGTTCTAGTCCAAATGTTGTTATTGATAATGAGACAAGACCTGGTCGCTTGTGGGGAATTTCATCATACCATGCGTTATATGGTTGGGGATGGTTGATATGGGTAATGCGAAGAGTGACCGAGACACTATTATCTTGGACCCATAGAAAAGGGCCAGTTGCTTTCAGGTTGTAATGTTTGATTTTATTAGGCTAAGAGGGCCAATTAGTTTGCAGTAAAATGTGCTATTTCTTTAGGCTAAGAGGGCCCTATGTCTGTTTGGTGCATGTATGTTTAATAGTTTTATGTTTTAGTGATTGCATCATACAGGTTGATGAAGCTGCTGGAGGGAGCCTTTGCTACGAAGGAGCTTCTTGTGGCCATTCCAGGTGGTTTTGTCCCCCTTTCCAAGTCTTTTCTCTTTTTCCTTAAGCAATTAATGATATATGTGTACGTAAGGAGTACTTTCTTTTTGTTTGTTGGGGACTGGCGATCAAGGCATGAAGTCCCAAGTTTAGGTTATGTATGTATGTGGGAGGTCTGCGTAATCATTGCCTCCTGCAAAAGCATTGTTAGGCATTGCAAGTCCTGTCTTAGAGGGGAGTTCAAGTGACCCTGTTCTGCTGACCTACTAGGCAGTTGTTCTAGGAGTTCCTGTTAGTGTGAGGTAGTTAGAAAAGCCTGTCATACAAAATGATCACACAATGAAAAAGACCCTAAATCTAAAAGGACGTATATGAATATACAGAGGTGTGTAAAAATGAGTTCTAACCCCTATAAAGATAGAAAAAAGAAAGAATGAGAAATCCTTGAGTATTTGTTCATTGCCTTGCGAAGGCCTAGTAGGTTCCTGGGGGCAAGACAAGACCCGGGACTGATGCCTTGTCTTGGGGGTGGCAGCTAGCTGAAAAGCAAAGAAAATAAGGAAGGTTGGAGTGAAAATAAAAGTGAGTGGAAGAAAAGGATTAAGTGTCGCCTTGCGAGGACTTGGTAGGTTCTTGAGTACCAAGACAGCACCTGAGGTCGATGCCATGTTCTCCTTGGATCACTGCACTCAGCTCCCTCCTTTTTACACGCCTGAGGATGGACAATAAAGGCCTAAAATAAAATGTGCTACAAACGATAATATCTTTTGATCAGGCTATAGGAGTCCTCACCTAGGAGGAGCTTCTCGTTGAGTTGTCCTCAATTGGGAAGGTAGTTCAGACCACCACTTAGGATGACCTCTTTGATAGTTCTTTTTAGCTTAGCCGTGTTGGAGCAGTCGGTTAGTGACTAGCTTTAGAATCTTTGTCAGATTATGCTCGGCCTACTCCTCATGGATTTCATGCCTTGGTTTTGATAGAGGGTAGGGTGAGAGTTATGATGTGTTTTGATGAGTCTTTTCTATATCAGCTTGATGCTCTTTGTGGTTGTGTTTATGTGCAGATTTGTCCGTGGGATTGGACAAGTTGAGTCGCCCTATCCCGTAGTCACCAATGAGTGGTGGATTTTGCCCGAGAAACACGCTTAAAACTAGCCAAAAAAATTGAATTTCAAGGAAAAAATAGACTCTGTCGAAGGCGGCAACTGTAGTCAATACGATTTTAAGCAACAAGTTAGAGACGGGTGCCAAAAGTGCTTTAAAGACCCACCGAGCGACGGTTGGGAAATTTTCATTATTTCCCATGATGTCAGATTGGATCCCAAGAGATGCCAAGTAGTGCGGGACCTCGAGATGGACACCTATAATTTTTCAGAAGCCAATTCGAAGGTCGGACAAGAGACGAGAGATGATTCGAAGGTCAGACGAGAGACGAGAGTGCCCGGAGGCCAAGGCCCAAAAAAAAACTCAAGTGTAAAAGGACTTCTGACTTAGGGGGTGTGACCCTTGGGGTCTCCACCCCCAAAATTTGATGAATTTGGGGGGGGGGGGGGGGGGGGGAGAGGGGGGGATTGGTTTTAGGAAGCATGAGGAAAATGGCGACATCTCTGCACAAAGTCGATTTTTTTGAGAGGAGGGGGCTATAGAGCTTCAAAGTAACCCCCCAACAAAATACATCAATGATCTGCACTATTTCTTCACCCTCCATTGCAGTTCTCCGCTTGCCTAATGGCTTCTCAGTTGTTGAGAACAGAAACTAGTCTTTCTCTCTCCTCCCTCTCTCTCACCTCTATGGGTTGTTCATGCGCACTACCTTGAAGGAAGAATCAGGAAGGAGATTGAAGCAAATGATGATGGAGATTAATAGAGATGTTGAAGATTGATGTGCAGCATGGAATTGAGAGAAATGGAGGCTTCATCCACACTGGTCACGCAATCATTCAATGTGTCTCAGGTTTTGTAGAAACACTGTATGACTATTTTTTATGAAGTGAAGGTTTTTTGACATTTTATGATGCAAATAATGTTCTCATGTGATGAAAATTGTTTGAGTGTTGTGCATCATGTTTAATTGTTGTTTATTGGAAAATTCTGATTTCATAATGATTTACATGCGCGATTTAAATCTCACAAAGCTCGAAATGTAGTTTTTAAGGGTAAAATGATGGTTTTGTCGTTTTGGGTGAGTAAAATGTGTTCCTATGGGGAAAAATGAAAAATAAAATTTAATTTTAGTATGTTGAAATGATTGGTATAAGAAAAATTAGAAAATAATAGTGATTATTATCAAATAAATGCTAAAAAATAAGAAAAAAAGGAAAAAATATATATATACTTCATAAAAATAAAAAAAAATATGATAAGTGTTTGTGAATGTATGGTAGTGGCGGGACATGAGGTTTAGCCTTAGTTTGCCCTATCTCTTTGCCAAAGTTTGTGATTTATTGCTTTTCATACATCAAAACATGACAAAATGAACCCCTACACCTATGCAACAGAAGCATTATCTAAAAGTGGGAGGTGGGATGCTTGATTGATACAATTTGGGTACTGATTATTGCTGATTTTACTGAAGCATATCATGATATATGGTTCATTGTATTTTAATTAAGATGCTAGTAGTATGAGCGTTGTCTCAGTGCTATCCTTGCATCGCCACAACGAGTTAATGAATGAGCATTGGAAAGCCTAGTTGTGCACAACACGTTTCTGATTGAAAATTATGTTTGAGCACATTAGGATCATCCACTTTTGCATGTGCATATCAACCATGGTATTAGAATATGAAGAACTAGATGCATAGCACATGTTTTCTGTTATGATGACCTACGCTTGAGAGTGTGAGACAACCTAATCTGTAGGCTAGTTGATCGTTTTTTGGGAATTGTTTGGTAAGGACACATGTTATCTCCTAGAATACATTTAGAATGAAAGAGTGAAGCTTGTATTGTGTGTACTTTATGTTGGAGCGACGTATCTTGGGGCCAATCCCTAAGGTGTAGGAGAGTGGCAGTAGTGGAGCCGCGACAATCAATGGAGAGGCGCTTCCTTATGTTTGTGTTACGAGGTACTATGCCTATGTGTTATGGGGTCTCCCTTTGAGGAGAAGGGATGGTAAACGTTGGACTATGACCTAATATAAACGCAAAATCAACATTAGCATTTAGTATAGAGCGAGTCTCAGATGCTCCTAGCCCACGAGGCCGTGTTGTGGGGTTGTATGTTGTATGCATGAGGTCCAGCAACTAGTGCCATAGCCAATGCCGGCCCATCTTAGGTCCCATTAGTAGTGCATTTTTTAGGAGCCGCCAACAAGTGGTGATTCCGAATCTAGGGTTTCTAGGAACCAAATATTCAGTTTATGTCCTTTGATGAGAACCATTAAGCCGAAATACAAAATGAGGAACATGCTGAGAGGGCTAGACGGCGGTTGGAGATTCTAAGGCGTTATTCTCCTCAAAGGAGTAGCCCACTATGCATAAGGAGTAGTGGTTCTAATAACCTAAGTGTCATAAGCAGCCCTTTGAGTGCAAGTGGAAGTCTTAGTACTTCCCTTCGTCCAATCAATCAACCCACTTCAAGTGGTGGTGTAGTTTTACCTACACAAACACTTATTGTCAATCCGGTTGTAGTAATGGCACAACCCATCGCAATTCTAGCAGGGACACTGGATTTACTGGCATTAGAAGCACATTTTCCCATCTTCCATGGGTTAGTAGAAGAAGATGGAGAACTCCATATTAAGGAGTTTCAAATACTCATGTTCAACTATCAAATCCAAGATGAAGGAGACCTAATGATGTTCTTCAATATGACATTAAAAGGAAGGGCAGTAGTATGGTATCATGGTCTAGAGGCCGGAACCATAACTAGCATTGACCAATTCTTCACGGCCTTTCGTAGAGAGTTTGCTCCTGAGAGGGGCGGACAATATTGGTTGCGTGTCTTGAATGTAACATACCAAGAGCCAAATGAAAATGTCCATGCCTATGCTAAGAAACTAAAGCAAGTTCTTCGCAAACTTAATACTTATATCCCCATTCCACCGGCTACACAGTTGCAATATTTCCTACATTGATTGGATTTCAACATCCAGGTGTAGTTAAGTAATGTTGCTTTGGCCAACATTGACACTGCTATTACCCAAGCCAAAGGAGTAGAGTCGCGCTTGCAAGCGGCTTATGCATGATGGGACCTAAAATGGGTGGGCATTGGCTATAGCACTAGCCAGACTTCATGCTTGCGATAGACAACCCCACCACATGGCCTCGCGGGCCAGGAGCATCTAAAACTCACTTTCACTAAATGCTTATGATGATTTTGCATTTGTATCCAATATGTAGTCCAACGTTCATCTTCCCTTCTCCTCGGAGGGAGATCCCATAACATATAGGCATAATGCCTCGTAATACATACATAAGGAAGCACCTCTCGACTGATTGCCGTGGCTCCAGTGCAATTCTCCTACACCTCGGGGATTGGCCCCAAGATGCATTGCTCCAACATATAAAACATAATGCACAAACTCCACTCTTTCATAATTCAACGTTCAAGGAGATTTTGATTTGCCTTACAAAACTTTCCCCAATAGAAGTGCCCGTCTAACCTATGACTTAGGTTTCATGTCCTCTCAGCATTGGTCAAAGTTTATCAATCAATTGTAATGTATTCCAGGAGATACCACATGGCATGCTTGATGCAAGGTGTATGACGATTGTGCACAACCATTTTATGATTTAAAAAACTTGTCATGTGAGGTGCGAAAAATAGCCCTTTCATGAATTTTAACTATGTGTTACGTGCTGCGCTGCTTTAGGGACTAGCACCAAAACTTTCGTGCTACTAGTCGCCTATATTTAATTATGGAACGATCCCTAAATGCTATGCACAAAGATGAAAATTAGAATTTGTATCTTTTCAACAATTAGATCGTTGCACAAACTTCCTCCCTCCCTTACCGTTTAGGTGTTGCTACATTGCATAGGTGTAAATGGCTGTTTTGTGTCATTTTTGTATGTAGAAACTAATAAACACGTACTATAATACAAAGGACAAGGCCAAACTGAGGCTTGACCTCATGCTTTAACCTCGCCAAACATTCATGTACATAAATCTTATTTTTCTATATTTTTGAGCGCGAAAACTTTAAATTTTTCTATTTTTCTATTTTTTCCTATTTATTACTCATGGAAAATAGGTATTTTCTGATTTAGTTGTGTTGGCTTATTATTTTGACTGAAAATTAATATTTTCTCTTATTTTATCCCATTTCCATTCCTTTTTTCCAACTCAAAATCGGAAAGAACCATTAATTTCCATTAAAAATGACATTTTGCAGGTTTTAAAGATTTAATAACAGCTCTAAATCATCACGTGATCTGCATTTTTGTAGTTACAGCCCTCAAACATAATGCAAACAAGGTTCAAATAAAACATTCATTGCATATGAACAACATTTGGACCATAAAAGAACAAAACAAGCAAATTTCTTCATAAAATTAGAGCATACCGCGTGTCTTGCGTGTTGAGATGATAAGCTCAACACATGCGGACATTAATGATAGACCACCTAGTTAGATGGGTCCACATGTCCACACTTAGCATGTTGGTGGTCATTATGACTCTCACATGGCCACTGACTCATTACTTATTATATTCGGGTTGTTACACTTATTTATAGCTAGCATAGTTATAGCGCCAGTTGATTAGTGTAGTCGGTTATGCATTGTTTGACTTAGTAGGCCACTTTCCTTTATGTTGTATCTTATCTATACTTTGTGTACATTGTAAAGTGTGTGAAAGAAGAAGAAGAAACCAGCAAGAAAACGTTTTGGCCTCCATCTCTCTTCTTGTCTCTTGAGTGAGCTTCTCCTTGTGCATTCTGTGTGTGTTCGGCACAGCACCTTGAGCAAGTCCCCCCCATCACGTGATTCATGACATGGTATCAGAGCTGCACCACTGATTGAGGCTGGTTTAGAAGGTTAAAGCGAAGGAGAGGAGCCAAGGATTCGAGCAAGCAAGTAATAGGTAAGAAGCTCTTCCATTCTCTACTTCTTCTCTTGGACAGTGCCTGTGGAGGCACCAAAAGCAGGGCAGAGAAAAAATCTTAGATTGGAGTGAGATTTGGTGTGCGTGAAGAGCATTGTGTATTCTGCCCTGTTCTGGACTCGCAAGGTTGCGGAAAACAGTTCGAGGTATCTTGCAATTTTAGCTATGTTTGCCATATACAGGTGCACATGTTACATATTTTAGATCTGAGTTCAAAGGTGCTTACTAGTGAATAGACACAAGGTTTATCTGCAAACTCGCAGATTGCATGTATTCTTGAGCATACAGTGAAAAGGCTATCTGGTGTATTGCTATGCACTACAGGTCGAGGGTTGTAGAAGATTTGCTTGCTGTTTGGTATTAGTTTTGTGATAATGGCAAAGAATAATGGAAACCCCATCATTGAGAAGCTCTACAAGAACAACTACCCTTCATGGAAGTTCTGTGTCACGAACTTCCTTATTGGAAAAGGCCTCTACGAGTTTGTTTCAGGTGAAGAAAAGGAGCTGGAGGTGAGTGATCCTCCAACTGCAGAAGAGACAAAGGCACGGAAGGAATGGAATGCAAAAGACAAAAAGGTCACGTATTGGCTATCTGCAGTAATTGACAATAATATGCTGGGACATATTAGAAATGCAGAGAATTCATATGTAGCTTGGACCATACTTGAAAGTATGTTTTCCGTAAATAAAAAGGCACGAAAGATTCAACTCAAGCAAGAGTTGAATACATTGAAGAAAGGGAAGATGTCTATCAATAAGTATGCATTGAAGGTAAGGAGCATTGCAGATGCCTTGGCAGTGATTGATGCAATGCGCGATGATGATGATTTGGTGTCGTCTACCTTGGGTGGACTTAACAATGAAAAGGCTTGGAAGTCTTTTGTAACTTCTGTATATGTTAGAAAGCCATTTTTAGATTTCGATGAGTTGGTCTCCCTTATGATCACTGGAGAGATCAACATGCAGAGTGAGACATCTGAAAAAAGCGGTGAACAGGTCCAAGCTTTATACTCCAGTTCAGGAAGGGGACATGGCAAGTTCTCTTCAAGAGGCTGTGGTATAGGACGTGGTAGTGACAACCAGCAAAATAGATTGAATCAGCAATTTGGCGATATGCAGGTTTCAGGAGGTCGTGGTAACTTTAGAGGCAGGGAGAGCTTTAGAGGAAGAGGTGGATGGCAGGACAAAGGTTCTAACAACTTTGGTATTGTGTGTCACTACTGTGGCAAAACAGGTCATATTGCAATCCAATGTTATGCTAAGAAAGATGACATTCGCAGTGGTAAGTTGCAGCAAGGAAACTATGCATCGTATTCACAATAGAATGAAGACAAAAATAAACGTTTGTTTGTTATGCAGCATATGCTGAATGCTATTACAGGAAAGGGAACACATGATAATGTTTGGTATGTTGATTTAGGTGCATCCAATCATATGACCAGCCATGCAGAATGGTTTGGAGAGATGTAGGATTTGCAAAATACAAGTTATGTGCAGACGGGTGATGATTCATGCCACCTAATTTCACACATTGAAAAAGTTCCCTTGTCCTTGCATGATGGTAAGACAAAGAGTCTTTTAGATGTATTACATGTGCCATCTATTACAAAAAACTTGGTATCAGTCGGTCAGATGGTAGAGCAAGGGCTGTAAGTTAGATTTAATGCAAAGGGCTGCTTTGTAGAAGACTTCAATGACAAGTGCAGGTTGGTTGCAAAGGGAAGTAGAGTTGGACATATGTTTACTCTGGATGCTGGAATTCCTACTATGAATGTTGCTATGTATGCTAAAGGAAAAGTGTTGTTGCAGATATTGAAATTTGGCACAAATGCATTGGATATGCAAATGCACAAAGGCTAAAATTAATGCAGTCCAAAGGGTTGGTTACATGTTTGCCTACATTTAGAATTGAAGAATTTCATAAGGTATGCGAAGCATGTCAGTTTGGTAAGCAGGCAAGACAACCCTTTTCACATGACAGAGATGTAAGTAGAAATATCCTTGATGTTATGCATACAGATATTTAGGGGCCTACACAAAATGTATCTCTTGGAGGCAGTTCATACTTTGTCACATTCATTGATGATTGTTCTAGAAAGCTATGGGTATATTTTATGAAGGAAAAGAGTGAAGCGTTTAAGCACTTTAGAACTTTCTAGGCTGCAGTTGAAAGAGAAACATGCTTAAAAGTAAAGTGCTTGAGGTCAAATGGAGGGGGAGAGTACCTCTTGAATGAGTTTAGTGATTTTTTGAGGTCTCATGGGATAAAGAGACAGTTCACATGCAGGTATACCCCATAGCAAAATGGGATTGCAGAAATGAAAAACATGCATATTGCAGAAGTTGCACGCGCCTTGATGGCTGAAAAGAATATGCCTAAGCATTTTTTGTCTAAGGCTGTTCATACTGCTGTTTATATTATGAACAGAACTCCCACAACTGCAGTTCATGGTATGACCCCCGAAGAATGTTTTTTAGGTAAGAAGCCTGATGTCTCACACTTGAAAGTGTTTGGCTATATTGCATATGTTCATGTGCCAGATGAGCTACGGAAGAAGCTTGATCCAAAGGTAGAAAAATGTGTCTTTATTGGATATTCTTTAGAGCAGAAAGGGTATCGATGTTATAACCTTGTCACATGTAAGTTCAGGGTGAGCAAGAATGTCATCTTTGATGAAATGAGCAATTGGTATGCATCTAGTGGTGATGCATTGGATGATGATGATGATCATGACACTCATGTGCAGGCTCAAAAGCAAGAATCACAGACTCTTAGTGGACTAGAGAAATCATCTGGTAGTCCTTGATCTGGGAGACTAAGGAGTAGCTCTACATCTTCGGGTGCATCTAGTAGCACTACATGTAAAGACAAAGGAAAGAATAAAGTATCAGATGGCATTGATTCAGTTCTCGATGGAGACTCCAGTGGCTCAAAGAGCTTGGATGATGAGCTCCTTTTGTCAGGACACTAGGTGCACAGAGAGCTCATAGTAATGTAAAGGCTCCATTGAGTGATCCGGTGGTACGCTGTCGTCATGTTAGGGGTTGAAGGTCTACCACTGGGGCTTAGAGCAGAAGAAGAGTGTGGGATTCAAGGTTTGGAGAAGGGAAAAAGAATGAAGTTTGATAAGATTCGGGTTTTAGAAATGACTTAGTTGAAGAAGAAGATATCAAGCTTTTTCTGTGTATTTAGCATACATGAATGGAATGAATGCCTTTAACTTGATTACATCAAATACATTTGGGAAAAATAAGCCATTACATAAAGGATATTCTCATATTTTAATCTAAATTCATATACCAAATGCAAGCTCAAAGGGCTTCTATCTCATGTACATAGACGGATTACAACTCCAAGAAATAAGTATTTTGATGGTAGACTCAAGTACATTCAAGACATAGATCAATCGTACATGAAATGCATTGATGGAGCATAAATTTAACTTCAGCCCTGTTTTAAAATAGAAATTTCCAGTCCATAATCAAGCTCAAAAAGTGTATATAAACTCAAGAATAAGCTCCTCTAATCATTAATAAGTAAATCGCTGATGATAAGAGGTTAATTTCTTCTATTACAACCACATGGATCACTTGTTTGCTCAACAAAATGGACAAGAACAGTGGGCTGCCTTGTTTATGACTAGTTTTTTCAGCCCATAACAGCCCATACACCTTCAAAATCCTCCCCCCTTTGCTTGCCCCAAAGTCACTCAAGTACTTGGGTACAAGTCGGGCTTCATTGGACCATGAATAAGGTAAATAAAATGAGAGAAGACTTACATAAGAGTAGGCTGAATCCTTTTCTCTCAGATTTCCCCCCTTTATAGACTGTCATACCATTCATTTTCGTCATACCAAATGGATGGGTAAGAGGAGCTCTCACCTTTCTTGTTTGTATCTTCATCTTTAGCTCCAGTTAGCCTTCAATTTGCATGTTCCAAAGAATGCACCATAGCTCACAGTTCTTCTCCAGTTGTTGCAGATATGCAGGCCCGCATTTTGCGCCGAAAAATGCGGGCTGCATCCTGCTCAGCTCCCACTTCACTTTTTGACCTACTTAGGTCATTGACAGGTCACTTAAGTTTATTACTTCAGGTCCCCCATGAACCTAGTGGACTTTTGGCATTTTTCTTGAGTTCTAACCATATTTTCTACTTGAATCAATGTGATTTATCCTGCAGACTATCAATTACTTCCAGCTGATCAAGTTATAGGTTCCCATAGACTTAATTTCTTATCAATACACGTGGTACAACTGAAAATTGTATGACAAATACAAATGAACAATGTAACTAAGTGATATCTAAGTTGGTTGTTGGGTAACAATGACTGAGTTATGTATGAAAATTCCTCATATAAATCCTAGTAAAGTTCTTCTGTGTTTATAAGAATCCCATGATTTATATTATGAACAATAAACTCTTTGACATTCACCCCCTCCTAACCTACACATCCTCCGGCATGTGCCATTTCACAAGATTACAGGTTTAAGGAGGGTCTTCTTCTGACATATCTTCATCTTCATCCTCTAAGTCTTCTCCTTCCTGCTTGTCTTCAAGTAGATGGCTCATATCCAAGTCATCAAGCTCATAAGTTGAAGATTCTCTCCGTTTGAAGAGCTTGATACGTTTCCCGGCTCTTGGTACTTTTACCATCGTTCCATCCATTTCAGCCAAAGAATAAGTAGCATTATCATGTACTAATTTTACTACATATGGTCCAAACCATCGCTTGGCTAGCTTTCTATGAGCACTATATTGATTGTCCAAGTTGCTATCAAAGACAAGTACCCAATCATTCTCTTGAATAGCTCTTGGACGGAGTCGATGATGCTTCTCAAACCTCTTCTTATTCTTTAATCTTGCTATTTTCAGCCTTTCAATGGCTGTCTTGACATCTTCTGGCCTTTTTCAAGTTGCCTTATGCGCAAAGTCAGCAAAACTTCTCTATTCATGCCTTCATCCCAAGGCAAGATACTCCATGTGACAATGGACTCCTCAATAGGCATAATATGTGGCTGTCCATATATTAGTTCAACCAGCATATAACCTGTTACTGCACTATGGGCAGTTCTATCAGCCCATAATGCGAATGGTAGCATTCTAGGCCATTCCCTCATCTTTCCTTTGCAAGATTTTGCCAAAGCTTTAAGAATTGGTTGATGACCTCTTTTGCTCTTACCATTGCCTTTAGGGTTGTAGGCTGATGTAAGAGATAGCTTGATTTCCAATTGAGCAAAGAAGTGGCGAGCCTCATCAGCATCCAATTCTCCTCTATCAACAGTTACTTTGGCAACACAGCCATACCTGCAAAATACTTCTTCAAGTAAAAATCTACAAACGGCTTGAGTAGACTTTGTTGTCAAGGCTTTTCCTTCCACTTGATTTGTGATATCTTCTCTAGCAAGTACTAGATATCTCATGTTCCAAATTCCTATAGGCATGGTTGCTAAATCAATAACCCACCTATAGTGAATGGATAAGGGAAAGGTAGGCTGAAGCCCATCTCTATGCTTAACCATAGAGTACATTTGACAAACACGACAAGACTCAACAAAATGCTCAATGTCTTTGTACATGTTATGCCACCAAAATTTCTCTTTTATTTTGGCAAAAGTGCCCCATATGCCTCTATGACCAGCCAATAGGCTTTCATGAAATTCTTGCATGACCTGTCTTTGAGTCTTTTTGTCTCCTAAGACATGAACATGCGCCCTTCCTTTCTTTTTCGCATGCCTCCAAAGGTAGCCATCTTTAAGAAAAAAGCCATAAGCTTTTCTCTTGATTCTCTTGAACTCTTCATTAGTCCAATCTTCCTTCTTTGTCATAGTGCTCAAAAATTAGCCAATTTTCAGCCAATCATCTGCATAATATTCTTCTTTAAAGTGTGAAAAAACCATAACAAAACATTGAGCATGCTGTCTATCAGCTGCCCACTGTCATTCTTTGGTTGTTTCTTCCTTCTTTGTTGATGTAAAATTTGTTTTAGCAACTGAACCTGTTGTACTTGCTGTAATTAATGTTGTACCTACATTTTTGACAGTTGAGCCATCATTAGGTATAGTTGTACTTGCTGTTTTCAGATCTGAACCTACATTTACAACATTATTTTTAGCAAATATAGACTCTGATTCTTCCTCATCCATCATCTCTTCTTCATTTTTATATCTGGCACGCGAAAGCATGTCAGCAACTGGATTACCTCTTCCTGCAATTTGTTTCAAATTAGGATTTAAGGATTTAATATAGGCTATCCATCTTAGCATAGCTATGTCGAGAGTGGAATAGTTGGCAATCATGCCCAAGAGTGGAAGGAAATCTATTTCAACTATTACATGTGCGCCCATGAAGTACTCCCAGTCACATTTTAATGCAGTTACTACTCCCCAAAGTTCTCTTTTAATTTGAGCATACCTTCTTTGTCATTCATTAAGAACCTTTGCTCCAAAGCGAATTGCATATCTGTTGCCTTCAAGGTCATCTTGACCAACTGCCCATCGTATTCCAATAGGACTTGTGTCCACTGTGAGTATAATAGGCTGTCCATTAGAGTAATTAGCCCTCTTTAAGGTGGGGGCTGAAATCAGCATTTTCTTCAATTCTTGAATAGCTTGAGTATGTTCTTTTTCCCATACAAACCTTTGGCCTTTTCTTAGCAGTTGATAAAGATTTTCAGCAACATGAGCAAAATGTGGGATCCAAATAAGGTAGAAGACACATGCACCAAGAAATCTTCTCACCTCTGAAACATTTGTGCATATTTCCTGCATTTTGCTGATAGCATGAATCTTGGTTGGAGAAGGCTTTCGGCCATATGGACCACACATATGCCCTACTACAAGAACTTCTTCAACTCCAAAAATAGATTTAGCACCTGAAAGAGTAAGATGGACTTATTCTAATTTAAACAAGATTTGAGTACAATCATTAATATGTTCGTAAACAAACTTGCGACATCCAAGTTCATTGAGTTTTTCATTCTTATCATGAACTTCACATCCTTTGATTGGTACATCATCAAGGAAAGGAAGAGTTAATTGGGGAATATAATCTCTCAACACTTTATGCATGGCATTCATTATGTGAGCTATTGAATTCGTAGCTCCTTGAGGTAGAGTACACATGCGGACTAAACCAAGAGGCATCTTCATTGTGGTAATGTCTCGGCTCTCCAAAGCAAGCTAAAATTGGTCATAGCCTGTATATAAATCTCCCATGGAATAAATTGCTCTACCTACAAAAGCTTCAGCAAATTCATCAACAATTGGCCCCGGACCAACATTTCTGATAGTGACTTTATTGACAAGCTGTAAATCTTGAATGAATTGCAAAGATCCATTCTTCTTAGGCACGGTAAACCATCAGTTGGAATATGGAGTTGAGGATGGCTCCAATATTCGCATTTTTATCTTTTCATTTAGTGTCAAGATTGTGGGAGAGAAGGAAGAAGTCTCACTTGTGGCTTTCTTGCTTGCACAATGGGGGAATACACACAAGGGTGGAGGCTGAAAATAGTTTTCCTCTACATAGTTGTGTAAGCCAAAAAGAACTCTTATACAAAGAAATAGAAGAACCCTATATATGGGTCTCAAACCAAACTCAACTAACTAAGGTGGCATACTAACTGAGCCATGAACTAGAGTAGATAAGGATAGTTGTCATGTAGGTATAATTCATGGGCGGTGTACCAACCGCGTCTGCAACTGACACGTCGGTGACATAAATGCATAACGGTCACCCTGGCATATCACGAGTGGAGCTCCATATCTCAGCACTCCCCCTCGAGCTCAATCCCAATTCCTGCACACCAAGCAGATCTCTGAACATAAACTAGATCAATAAGACCTAGTAAAACCCTCTCTCGCACATAGTGATAATGCACCTCAATGTGCTTTGTTCTAGCATGATAGACTGGGTTATTTGCCAAGTGTATACTACTCATGTTGTCACAATAAATGACAACTGGCCCATCTGTAGACTGATGCATATCATAAAGTAGCTTATGCAACCAAGCTACCTCGCATGCAGCCAATGCTGCACCCCTGTACTCCGCCTCTGTGCTTGACAAGGCAACTGTAGGCTGTTTCTTGCTGCTCCAAGTGACTGCAGCACTCCCAAAAGAGAACACATATCCACTGGTAGATCGTCTATCAGAAATACTACCAGCCCAATCAGCATCAGTGTATCCATGCAACTGTATCTGAACCCCAGTCTCATAAAATAGTCCATACTGCAATGTGGACTTCACATACCTGAGTATGCGTCTAGCCGCATCCAAATGCGGTTTCCTTGGAGCCTGCATAAACTGACTTACCAATCCAACAACATAGCTCAAATCTGGCCTGGTAATAGTCATATAAATCAAGCTTCCTACTATGCGTCTGTACATAGTAGGGTCTTCCAGAAGCTCACCTACATCTGCGCTCAGCTTCACATTCTGCTCCAAAGGAACTGAAATAGGCTTACAGCCTGTCATCCCATATTTGGACATCATGTCCAATCCATACTGCCTCTACATGAGCTGTATCCCACTTGGTGATCTAATCACCTCAATGCCCAAGAAATAATGTAGCTCTCCCAAATCCTTCATCTCAAACTTTTGCTTCAATAGCATTTTCACATGAAGGATATCTTCATCACTGTCACCTGTGATAATCAAATCATCAACATAAATGACAAGTAGCATAATACCTTTCTCTGTTTTTCTCACATAAAGTGAGAAATTTGCCTTGGAAATCTGAAAGCCAATAGTGACAAGATACAGTCCTATCTTGTCAGACCATGCTCTAGGTGCTTGCTTCAAGCCATACAAGGCTTTCTTCAACCTGCAAACAAACTCAGGATGAACAACATGCACATAACCTGGTGGCTGCTCCATATAGACCTCTTCTTGTAAATCACCATGCAAGAAGGCATTCTTTACATCCATCTGATGTAAAGACCATCCCTTTGATGCAGCCATAGCAATGACTGCTCTTACAGTTGCCATCCTTGCAACGGGACTGAATGTTTCTTCATAGTCAATGCCATATGTTTATGCATACCCCTTGACTACTAATCTTGCCTTGTATCTGTTCACAAAACCATCTGCATTGTGCTTCACCTTATAAACCCACTTACAGCCAATTTCATTTTTACCTTTAGGCAAAGGTACCAATTCCCATGTAGCATTTGCTTCCAAGGCATCCATTTCTTCATCCATGGCTTTCTCCCATTTTTCTTTTCCCATGGCTTCCTCAAAAGAAGTGGGTTCTGGTTCTTGTATCACTTTAACCATATATGCATAGTGAATGGCTGTAAATCCATCATATTTCAGCCTATCCACAGGATACCTAGCTCTGGTAGACCTGTGCAAAGTAGGTTCACTCCCAGGTGCTCTCAAAACATCCCTGGTCTTCCTTACTCCAGGTGTAACAATAGAAGGAATATCCAAGGAATACCCAATCTGCCTGTCCATGGCGAAGAATGTGAACCACTGCTAGAGGACACTCCAGGTCCACTAATATTTTGTGACTGCTGTTGTGAATTCGATGCAGCATTACCATTTTGTGCATCTACATCATCAATCACATTTACTGGTTTATATCAGCTACTCATCTCATCAAACCAACATCTGTGCTCACTGTAAACTTATGAGTAGAAGGGTTATAGCATCTATACCCTTTTTGTTGCAGAGAGTAACCAATAAAGATGCACTTCTCAGCTTTTGGATCCAACTTGGATCTCAGCTCATCTGGCACATGTACATAGGCAATGCAACCAAAAATTTTCAAATGAGAAATATCTGGTTTCCTACCAGTATACCTCTCCTCTGGAGTCATCCCATGTATTGCTGCAGTGGGAGTCCTGTTCATTATATAGACAGTTGTAGCAACTGCTTCAGCCCAGTAAAAATCTGGCAAGTCTTTTTCATTGAGCATGGCATGAGATACCTCTCCAATATGCCTGTTTTTCCTTTCTGCAATTTCATTTTGTTGTGGGGTATGACTGCATTAATATTGCTGCTTTATGCCATGCTCCTGCAGGAACCTTGCAAACTCATTTGAGAGGTACTCTCCCCCTCCATCTGACCTTAGGCATTTTATTTGCAGACCTGTTTCTTTTTCAGCCATAGCTTTAAGAGTTTTGAAATGCCCAAAAACTTCACTTTTCTTTTTCATAAAATACACCCAAAATTTTCTGCTATAGTCATCAATAAAAGTGACAAAATAATGACAGCCTCCAAGAGATGCAGCTTTAGTAGTCCACACATTAGAGTGGATTAATTCCAATGGCTTCTTACTCTCTTGAACATGTCTAGGAAATGGTTTCCTTGCCTGTTTTGACAGGCTTCACATACCTTATGCATTTCTGCAACCTTGAATTTAGGCAATCCTGCAACAATATTTTGAGCATGCATTGATTTAAGTCGCTGTACATTAACATGACCAATGTGTTTATGCCAGATATCAATATCTGCAACTACACCGGTCCCATGTGCAAACATTGCTGCACTCAATTCAGGCATGTCTGCATCCAACGTAAACATTCTGCCCTTCTTCTTTTCTTTTGCTATCAAGCGACCTTTATTTTTCATATCCTCAACAAAGCATCCATGAGGATTAAATCTAACCTACAAGCCCTGCTCAACCATTTAACCAACAGAAACCAGATTCTTGGTGATATTCGGGACATGAAATACATCGGACATGTATTTCTTTTTCCCATCCTGCATAGACAAAGGAAATTTTCCAATCTGCACAATAAGATGTGCAGTATCATCACCAGTCTCCACAAATCCTGGTTTTTCCATTTTCCTTGCATCCTCCATCCATTCTGCATGACCTGTCATGTGCTTTGATGCACCTGAGTCAACATACCATACATCATTGCTTTCTTCTACACTTGTCACAGAATTGTTCATGTGCTGCACCATAAACAAATGCTCATTTCTGTCATCACCCTGTCTACTAGAAGATGCATAATTCCCTTGTTGCAGTTTTCCATTCATGATGTCATTCTGCTTTTTATAGCAGTCTTTAGCCATATGACCCATTTTACCACAGTAGTAGTATTCAACATTACTGTTTGCATTTTGGCCTCTTTGCCATCCACCACGACCTCTTTGGCTCCCCCTGCCTCTAGAGTTACCACGTCCTCCTCCATAGGACTGGTTTTCTTGAGTTTGCTGCATATTCTGATTTCTACCACGGCCTCCAAATCGGCCTCCTCTACCTCTGCCTCTACCTCTTCCAGCATTTGAGTAGAAGACAGCTTCTTTTGAAGCTCCTCTTGAAGAAGATGCACCACCATTTCTCTGCTCCTCAGAAATTAGAAGAGCAATCAACTCCTCAAAATCAGGAAATCTTTCACGGACAGAAATGGATGTTCCGAACTGTGCATAATCCTTTCCTAGACTATTCAAGGTCACAGAAACTAAATCATCATCTTCCACTGGTGACCCAATGGAAGCAAGTGCATCTGCAATCTTCTTCACCTTCATGTGGTAGTCATTGATACTCTACTTTCTCTTTGCACATTATGCAACTCTTGCTTGAGCTGCATTTTCCTGGCTTGCGTATTTGTGCTATACATTTTTGACAAAGTATCTCATGCCTCCTTTGGCGTACTTGCATCCTGAATATGCACAATCATAGAGTCTGAAATGCTGATAGACAGCCAATACATAACTTTCCTGGCTCTCTCATGCCATGCTTTAAATGCCTGCATTTGCTGTTGATTGGGAACATTAGGAAGAACTGGTTCTTCCTCATTTCTTGCAACAAATTCCCAATATCCTTTTCCCATAAGGAAATTCGTCATTCTAAACTTCCATGCTTGGAAGTTGTTCTTGTCAAGCTTTTCAGTGACAATCTATGAAAGAGAATCAGACGCCATTACAGAACAGTGCAAAAAAATTCTGTCACTGCAAAAAACACAGCTTCACCCTCACAAGTGAAAATCTGCAAAACTGGCGAAAGTGGTATTTGACCACACAGTCACTTCCTAGTGACGATTTTGCATAAACAGGAACCAAGGATGATTCTGTAACTCCCAATGTCTCTGCGCACAAGCATACGATGCAATTTCTACAGTAACTTTTCACCGACCTGTAGAACAGTGGCTGCACAGCATAAAACTGGGCCTTTTCCTGAGTGCATGCAGAAAACTTCCGCCTCCAAAACAGGCCTCGAAATGGCCTCAAATAAAAAAAACACGATCGCCACGGGCTAAAGCCCTCTCCCGCAGCATATACTGCCCTCTTGCTTCACCGCGAAGGGCGTCTCAACCTGAGACAATGCACTCTTGCAATTTCCGGCTGTGCTGCCTGCAGAGATCTGCTCCCAAAACAAAAAATGAAAGCAACACTGCTCCTCTTACCAGAACACCGCGAGCTTGGCTTGCTTTCTTGAGCTCCTTACCACAAACAAGGCTCTGATACCATGTCAAGATTGTGGGAGAGAAGGAAGGAGTCTCACTTGTAGCTTTCTTGCTTGCACAATGGGGGAATACACACAAGGGTGGAGGCTGAAAACAGTTTTCCTCTACATAGTTGTGTAAGCCAAAAAGAACTCTTATACAAAGAAATAGAAGAACCCTATATATGGGTCTCAAACCAAACTCAACTAACTAAGGTGGCATACTAACTGAGCCACGAACTAGAGTAGATAAGGATAGCTGTCATATAGCTATTATTCATGGGCGGTGTACTAACCGCGTCTGCAACTGACACGTCGGTGACATAAATGCACAACGGTCACCCTGGCATATCACGAGTGAAGCTCGATATCTCAACATTTAGAAGCTCCAATAACTTAGGCAAATGAGCCCTTGGTACCGGAATTGGTTTAAGATTCCAAGGAACGTGCGGGACCATAAAAATCACCATTGGTGCCACAACACTTGGATCCACACAGCCAATTTCATGTGGCTGAAATGAAAAAGCTTTGCCATGATTCTTTAATATTTGCATGAAGATTTTCTTTTCGTCACCAGTTTTCAGCTCTTGTAGACTTTCTGCTGTAAATTGGTGACCAATATCTTTGGGATCATGAAGGCTTGGCTTTTTGGATACCCTTTTTGCCAGTCCTTTGCTTTCGGGTGGTAGAGGAGTAGCCACCGACTTGACCTTTTTATCAACTATCTTATACTTTGTTTCTACTCTTACCTTATCCTTGTTTGGCTATCCATAAGCTTCATGATCTGCAAATTCTTGAATTATGTCATACATATCAAATGTGCATACATGTATGGACTGATTTCCAGCTTGATTTTCTACATGAACAGCTGCATATTTTTCAGCCATTGTATCATTATAAATCAGCCCATAAAATAGCCCTGAAATTTCTTCATCTTTAGGCAAAACATCAATTTGCTTCAGTTCTTGTTCCACATGACATAAATGCTTTCTTTCAGCCCTATTCATGGCTGAAAACTGTTTATAACAGCCCACACTATTGGCCGTAAAAACCTGCAAGTTAGCTTTTGGCCTTGCCTCCTTTATATGTGGAGGCAATTTTTTATAACGCGATGCACTGCCATAGCCTCCACTTATAGCAGTGCTACCCGAAAACCCTTAAATTCTTGGGCATTAGGAGGAACAGGATGATCTCTCAACCGATCTCTATTCCGGTGATGATTTACACATACGGTCAAGAATTGGACAGCTTTGTCATTATCCTTACTTCTTATCCGAGCATATGATGAACCATCATCAAGGGCCTTTGTCTCTAAACGAGACTCAGAAATAAAAGGTTGTCCAAGAATGATAGGATAGCTACAGGAATCTTGAACAAAGAAATGAAATTCATTTTTTACATTACCAATAGTAACTTGTATATAAGGGCATGCTGCATAAAGATCGCCAGAGGAGTTATTGGCTGCTTTCATGCGCCATCCTAGGTCCACATCAATGGGCCATCCGCCATTCTCGTAAAGACTTCTTGACATGACATTAATCTCCGAGCCATGGTCTATAAGGGCAATGCATGGAGTCTCTTTTTCTCCAATCTTAACAATGGTTTC
This sequence comes from Lygodium microphyllum, assembly GCF_053477565.2. Classification (NCBI taxonomy): domain Eukaryota; kingdom Viridiplantae; phylum Streptophyta; class Polypodiopsida; order Schizaeales; family Lygodiaceae; genus Lygodium; species Lygodium microphyllum. Next base: position 116,582,660 of record NC_141136.1, read on the forward strand.
AGTGGTTGCCCTTGCCCAATGGGTACAGGAGTAGTGACTTCTAGGAATAAAGTGAGCATCACTTTCTTCTTGCATGTTGTGAAGATGAGCTTCTTTCTTATGCATGGGCTGCACTTTGGATTGAGAAGTTCCTACCATAATAGCTTCTTCAGTTTCTGCTTCATAGATGTCTTCATCTTTAGCTTCTATGGCTGCAATCAATTCTTCGATTGCCTCTAATTGAATCCCTTGAGTTTTCAGCTTCTCTTCATCCTGCAAATACACATGAAGTGCTTGCAAAAAAGCATGCACGGATTCTTCAGTTTCCTCACCAACGTACTGTCTTTTTCGTTTAATTACATCAATTATTACATCATGAAATCCTCATTTTGCAATTTCGAGAATTTTACCTAATGTAAATTCAATTCTACTTCCAAGAATCCTTTCTTCTAGGATCCGCTTAAGATCCATTGCGGTCTCTATGTCAGACTGCAGCTTGTAGCTGGGATGTTTGCTTTTTCTTTTTCCTTCTGTCTTCTTTGCTTGAGGGGCATCTCGCATATCAAGCTTTGGCGGTGATGGATTTTTAGCAGCCTTCTGCTGATCTGGTTTACTTCTTGTCACGCGTTTAGTTGGCCCCGAAGAAGAAGGACCAGCAACATCTTCATCTCTTCATCTCTTTTCCTCTATCATGGCTTCATGATTATTAATTTCAGCTAATCGAGCAAAAGCTAAAAATGAATCAACTGGCTCGGTCCATCTAGTTCTTCCTCGAATGCATTGACTGGCAGTAGTTAAATCATCTTTGGTTGCCTTGCCTTGCTCCATGCGGTCTAAGGCCTGCATCCACACTTTAGATTTTGCATCAGTTTTACATGCTTTAACAATTTCATTAGTTGGCTCAATTTGTAGCCCATAGGTTGCTGCATCAACAGCTGCATAGGCTGTTCTTGTTGCCAATTTCTCCAATCTTTTCTTCATGCCACCGTTACCGAAATTTGGCTCAAGAGGAAGCCCGGTTTTGATTGCATGAATTTTACCATCCTTCCAAAAGACTAATTTTTGTGCTTCAGCTTCACGGAATGCACCGCACTCCCTCTTATCATGCTGTAGGCTATCACACCAAATACAACGTCTTTTGAAGCCTTCTCGTACAGGTCTTTGGGTAGTTGACCATCCCCTTTCTTCCACTTTCACATCAAGCCTTTCCACTGTTAGAAATCAAGCTCCACTCGTCAGTTTGTCTTGGTGTGTAACCGACATCTATGACAGCTATGTGTGTGTTGTCTCCATGTGAATAAGTCGGGTTTGTGTTAGTAAGTGACCTGACTAGAGTTAGTCAGTCTAGTCAACACTAAGACTAGGTTACTTTACATTGTATTGTGTGCTTTTTAGTTATGTGTGATATATGAAGAAAAGACTTTGAGAGCCTAAAGGCTCATGGATATGGTGTTTCCCTGTCTCTCTCTCCTCTTTGAACATGGTATCAGAGCTTTGCCAGGTTGAGCAATCTGGAGCAGGAGGAAGTTAAGAAGACTTGCAGGAGTGGAAGATCAAAGGTTCTCAAAGATAAAACAAGTTGTCATTGTGATGGAAGGTAGGCGTTGGGTGATTGCCTACTCTATGGTTCAAACTACAATTTGTGGCTTGTTTAGAGTCTTGTGAAGGGGGTATTAAGCACTAGTGTGTGCTCCATCATCATCACCATCATCAAATCGAGTTGCTGGAGCAGAGGACAGATCTGCGCAAACTGCACCTGTTTCTGCAGACATCATCGTGGCTGGAAACATCATATGCAAGTGATATGAAGTGGCTAAATGCCTGATAGAGACTAGTGGAAAGTACTTGAAGAGTACAAGGTGTGAATGCTTATGTGAGAGCTCACTTATGAGCTGAAAACAGAGATCACAAGTCTGTCATAAACAGTGGCCTGCTATATACAGCCACTACAAAGCATATACACTTGTCTGGCATGAGCTTGAAGCACTCATACATACCCAGAAGCATCACTGGAGCCAAGATGTGTGTCAAGAAGCCATATGTACCGGATGTAATGCATTTGAGCTGAAGTTGCTCACTGAAATCACTTAGATCTGAAGTATGTTAGTGACTGAAAACTATCATACATAGTCAATGACACGCAGTGTGGCTTACAGAAGCAATACAGGTCATCTTGGGGGTTCTATCATCTATATGAACTGACCTATACATGCTGAATGTATGGAGGATTGAAGCAAGCAATGAGCATCATTGAAAACTAAATTTTGAAGTTGAAGTAAATGCAGTCACACTGTCTTGGTTAATTACAAACAGTTCATGAAGTTTATGCCATTGGTCAATGAAGACAGGTTGTCTTTGCCTACTCAGATGCTCATGTATTGAACTTGCCACTACAAAGTAAATGTATGACATGATTGGAAGACATTTTTGGAGCTGCTTGGAGCTTGTTATGCTGAATTTTGGTTGACTGCAATCTGCAACTAAATTTGTTGACACTTGTATGTGCTGGTTATGCACTGTTCTGTGCCTCTATGCTCATGTCTTGACTGCCAAATGTATTAGCAGCTATCTGGGAGGTTTTGGAACATGTATGACATGATTACCACTCAGTTTTGGACTTGAAATTGTTGCTAATTACACACAGTTTACAGTTTTCAGATTGCATGTATGTATCCTGGCAGTGAGGTTACAGAAGCTTAAGCTGAAGCAAACACATAGCTTATGTATTGACAGTTATACCTACAGTTGAGACCACTTGTTTGTGGGTTGTTTTGAGGTGTCAGTGGGCTGAAATACCATGTTTTTTCTTGCAATTTAGTGCAAAAAACTGTCATAAACTGTTACGGACTGAACTTGGTTAGTCATGCTTATTGGTCTGCAGGGAGTCAGGCACTTGATAGACAGTCTATTGCATCATGGCTAATGCACATGGGACTGACAATATCACTCAGATAGGAGAGAAGTTGAACAACAAGAACTTTGCATTATGGAAATTCAGAATGAAAAACTTTCTGGTTGGCAGAGGTTATTGGGATCTATGTACAGGAGATGAGGCTGCTCCTGAGTTGCCTGCACAGAATCCAACTAATGAACAGAAAAGAGCTTACAGGCTTGAAAGAGCATGCAAGGTGCTGCATTGGTTTTCTCTATGTATATCTGATGTTATGGTAATTCAAATCACTGGATGTGAGACTCCAAAAGGATGCTTGGGACATACTTATGAAAAATTATGGAACCATGACACATGCAAGGAAGATCCAGTTGAAACAGCAGTTCAACAACATGTCTAGGAATGGCAAGAGCATCCAGGTGTATACCACGGAGATTAAGACCATAGCTGATCAACTTGCTACCATTGGCTCAAGTGTATCAGAAGATGATATGATTGTTGTTGCCTTGAATGGCTTAGGCAAAGAGTACAAAGCTTTGACACTTCCATTTCTGTCAGAGAAGAGCCCCCTAGCTGGGAAGAGCTAGTTGCCTTGTTGCTGCATGAGGAAGTCAAACTTGGTTTGAATACAGGTTCCAGTGCATCTCAGAGTAGAGACACTGTGTTATACTCTAGCCAGCGTGGCAGAGGATCTAGAGGTTGTGGTTCATTTCGAGGTCGTGGTGACACTCGTAATGCTTATGGACAGCAGCAGCAGCAGCAGAGTAATTGGCATGGTGCAAATACACAAGGCCAACGTGGATCTGGCGGGTTTAGAGGCAGGGGGAGATCACCCCGAGATAGAGGTGGTGGATCTGGTTCATGGCAGTCATCTGATCAGTCCAACAGGGACAAGGATTGCCATTATTGTGGCTGGTATGGGCATACTACAAAGGATTGTTACAAGAAGCAGGGAGATATGAAGGCAAAGGGCAGACGACATGGGCACTATGCATCTTCCAGTGGTGCTCATGATGAGCCAGTTGACAGACTCTTTGCCATGCAGCATGTATCTAGAAATGCATCGAGACATGATAGAGATGACAGATGGTACATTGAATCTGGAGCGTCAAACCACATGACACCACATGGAGAGTGGTTTGATGAGATGGTTGCAGGTACACATGGTCATGTATGTACTAGGGATGACACCCAACATGACATAAAGCATAAAGGGATTGTTCCTCTTATGATGCCTGATGGCAAGAAGAAAGGCCTGCATGATGTATTACATGTACCGACCATAACAAAGAATCTATTGTCTGTGGGTCAAATGGCAGAATAGAATTTGCAAGTGAGGTTTAACAAAGATGGGTGTTTCATTGAGGAGTATGGAAATGGCTGCAAGCTAATTGCCAAGGGCAAAAGAGATGGCAGGATGTTTACTTTGGATGCGACCATTCCGGGACTTAAGGCATCCATGTTTGCTCATGATGAGAGTGCCATTCGGGATGTAGAGATTTGGCACAAGCGGATTGGACATGTCAATGTACAAAAGATGAAATCTATGCAGTAGAAGGAAGTAGTACTTGGATTACCTAAATTCAAGTATGGTGATTTTGGTTATGTATGCCCTGCATGTCAGTTTGGGAAGCAGGCACGGTTTCCTTTCATGAGACATGTAAAAAATAGCACTAGGCCTTTACAGTTGGTGCACTCTGATGTCTGGGGTCCTTCACATAATGCTTCTTTTGGTGGTGCATGGTATTATGTCTCATTCATTGATGATTTCAGCAGGTACACTTGGCTTTATATTTTGAAGCATAAGGATGATGTGTTTGATGCATTCAAAGAATTCAAGAAGCATGCTGAAAATGAATTGGGCTGTTACATATCATGTTTGAGATCAGATGGAGGAGGTGAATATGTCTCAAATTACTTTGACAGGTATCTTGCTAAATATGGGATCAGAAGACAGCTCACATGTAGTTATACACCGCAGCAAAACGGTATTGCAGAGAGGAAAAATAGGGTTTTGATGGAGTCAGCTAGAGCTATCCTGAATGAAAAATTTCTGCCAAATGGTTATTGGGCTGAAGCAGTGATGACTGTTGTCTATGTGCTGAATCGAACCCCTATAGTAGGGATTCATGATGTCACTCCGTATGAGCGGCTGTACGGTCATAAACCTGATATTTCGCACTTGAAGGTATTTGGCAGCATTGCATATGTGCATATACCAAATGAGACGAGGAAGAAATTGGATCCTAAGGCAGTGAAAAGTGTGTTTATAGGATATGCATAGGAACGTAAAGCTTATAAGTGTTATGTACCTTCTTTGCATGAGATACTCATAAGCAGAGATGTGGTATTTGATGAGTTAGCATCCTGGTATGGGAATCCTGTTGCAGTGCCTACTGATGGCTCACCCAGTATGAGTCATGCTGAAAATACTCCTGCAGAGAGTACTTCCATGAGTGGTCTGATAGGTGATGTATCATCTACAGTAAGTCCTTGGATAGGACAATTGCGAAGTCGCACTACTGCATCCACTGACACGGATATGTCAATGAGGGGGAGAACATATAAGGGAAAAGAAAAGGTTTTTGAAGATGTAACAGGTCCACTCACTGCAGGTTATGATTCATCTAGCAGTGATAGCTTAGATAGTGAATTGGGGATTCCGTCTGTTATGACGCCAGGTGCTAGGCAAAGCCGTTATGTGCCGCCTCATGAGAGGCAAGATCACAGTGAGCCACAACTCAGGAGATTAGAGAGGGTCAGACGACCTGTTGACAGGTATACTTACACTGGATATTCAGCCCGTCATTATGCTTATATGATGAAAGTAACAGGTTTTAGAGAACCAAGTAAGTTTGATGAGGCAGTTGTAGATGAGAATTGGCGTGCTACTATGGATGAGGAATATTCAGCTTTGGCTGAAAATGGTACATGGGATTTGGTATAGTTGCCTGAGGGCAAAACACCTATTGGATGCAAGTGGGTGTATAAGGTGAAATGTAAATCAGATGGATCATTGGAAAGATACAAGGCCAGACTGGTTGCAAAAGGGTATGTGCAGTAGTATGGTCTTGATTATAAGGAGACTTTCAGCCCTGTAGCAAAGATAGCTACAGTTAGAACTATGATTGCTTTGGCAGCAGCTAAAGGCTGGAAACTATGGCAGATGGATGTAAAGAATGCCTTTATCAATGGATAATTACAAGAAGAGGTTTACATGGAACAGCCTAAAGGCTATGTGCATCCAGCACATGTATGTCGACTGAAAAAAGGCATTATATGGGCTGAAACAGGCACCCAGAGCATGGAATGCTTGTATCAGCAGTTATTTGCAGCAACATGGTTTTCGATTGGGAGATGCTGATCATAGTCTGTTTGTGAAGAAGATAGATAATGGCTATGTTTTCCTAGTTGTCTATGTTGATGACTTAATCATTACATGAGATGATGAAAATGGGATTGCTGAAATAAAGACATGTTTACAGGCTGAGTTTAAGGTCAAGGACCTTGGAGAGCTGAAATATTTTTTAGGGATTGAGGTTGTCTCTACACCTCAAGGCATATGGCTGTTATAGAAGCAGTATGCTCATGACATGTTACAGAAATATGGTATGGCTGATTGCAAGCCTATGGATACGCCTTTAGAGCAGAATGTCAAGCTGCAGATTGATGTTGGGACAGAGATTGAGAATGTTACTATGTACAGATAGATGGTAGGCAGCTTGATCTATCTCACGATCACTAGACCTGACTTGAGTTATGTTGTGGGGCTGATCAGTCAGTTCATGCAAAAGCCTCGCAAACCACACTTGGATGCAGTCAGGAGAATTCTGAGATATGTAAAGAGTACCACAGATCATGGGCTGTTTTATGCATATGGGAAACCCCTTGACTTGATGGGGTACACTGATGTTGATTGGGCTGGTTGCACATATGACAGGAGGTCAACCACCAGCGGCTATGCAGCATGATCAGTTGTTGGCAGAGTAAGAAATAGCCTACAGTTGCATTGTCCAGTATGAAAGCAGAGTATCATGGTGCGGCTTTAGCGGCCTATGAAGCTAAGTGGTTACAGAAGTTGCTGAATGCCTTGGGAGTACACTTGGACAGCAAAGTCAAGCAGTACTGTGACAATTTGAGCAGTGTCATGTTAGCAAGCAATCCTGTATATCATGCAAGATCAAAACACATTAAGGTTCACTACCATTTCATCAGGGAAATGGTTTTAGCAGATCAGATTGACTTGGAGCATGTGAAGACTGAAGACCAAGTAGCAGACATCTTTACCAAATCACTTGGCAAAGATAAGTTCATTCACTTTAGACAGCTACTTGGAGTGATGCAAATGGTATGAGTTTTTGGTTTGAGCTTGAGGGGGAGTGTTAGAAATCAAGCTCCACCCATCAGTTTGTCTTGGTGTGTAACCGACATCTGTGACAGCTAGGTGTGTGCTGTCTCCATGTGACTACAGTGAATAAGGGTTTGTGTTAGTAGGTGACCTAACTAGAGTTAGTCAGTCTAGTCAACACTAAGACTAGGTTACTTTACATTGTATTGTGTGCTTTTCAGTTATGTGTGATATATGAAGAAAAGACTTTGAGAGCTTGAAGGCTCATGGATATGGTGTTTCCATGTCTCTCTCTCCTCTTTGAACATCCACTTTGGAATTAATCTTCGTTAGATTAAGATGGAGATCCCACATGCTTTTAATTAGCTCATCCATGACATCCTTCTTTGGAGATGGAACAGCAGAATTTCTTGGTTGCTCGGCCATAGAGACAGGAGGTCGAGAAACAGGAACAGGCTCCTTCATGGATTCAGTTGGTGCAGGGGTAGATCCCCATCTTAGGCACAACCGCTCTCTTCAAGCAATCATATTAACTGCTTCAGTGACATCACTCCAAGCAGTCTTCAATGCCATCTCAGAGTCAGGATCTTCAAGTGGATCAGTTAGCTTCTCTTGAAGGAAAGGATCTGCAGCCTTTAGAAATAATTTAATCTTCTAGCTTTCCATACCTTGCTGATCGTCAAGATCTAGTTGAGCAATTTTGCTTTCAAAATCGCGATGAAGAGCAGTGGCGGTTAGACCCTTATTGGGCCTTCTGGCTTTCCATACCTTGCTGATCGTCAGGATCTAGTTGAGCAAATTTGCTTTCAAATTCGCGATGAAGAGCAGTGGCGGTTAGACCCTTATTGGGCCTTTCGACCCATTCAGTGAAAAATTTCTTTGTCATAAGGCCAGAATCTTCAAGAAAAAATTCTTCTCAAAGATCCTTCTTGAATGCGGACCATCTTGCGTCTTTTTGGAAAAGACCATGAATTTGGTCCTGGAGACCATGCACGGCCAAACGGGCAAAATATCGGCTCTAGGCATGATGAGGAACTCCGAAGAAGACCATCTTGTCAGTATAGAGGCGGATAAAAGAGGACACATTTTTCCCATTAAATTGCTTGAGCTCTTGCCCAACTGCTTCCAAAGCTTTAATGGCGATAGCATCATTCTGCTCTTCTTCTTGTCTCTGTTGTTGTTGCAATTGCAACTTGCTGAAATTGCAATTGTTGTTGTTGGCTTTCTTGCATCAGACGAACCAACTGTTGCAAAGCATCTCCTCCCGAACTTGATGATTCTCCCATTGTACTTCCTCTTCCACAGCGGACCTTCACGTCGGGTTCACCACTATTGTCATGTTAGGGGTTGAAGGTCTACCATCGGGGCTTAGAGTAGAAGAAGAGTATGGGATTCAAGGTTTGGAGAAGGGAAAAAGAATGGAGTTTGACAAGATTTGGGTTTTAGAAATGGCTTAGTTGAAGAAGAAGATATCAATCTTTTTCTGTGTATTTAGCATACATGAATAGAATGAATGCCTTTAACTTGATTACATCAAATACATTTGGGAAAAATAAGCCATTACATAAAGGATATTCTCAGATTTTAATCCAAATGCATATACCAAATGCAAGCTCAAAGGGCTTCTATCTCATGTACATAGATGGATTACAACTCCAAGAAATAAGTATTTTGATGGTAGACTCAAGTACATTCAAGACATAGATCAATAGTACATGAAATGCATTGATGGAGCATAAATTTAACTTCATTCCTGTTTTAAAATAGAAATTTTCAGCCCATAATCAAGCTTAAAAAGTGTACATAAACTCAAGAATAAGCTCCTCTAATCATTAATGAGTAAAGCCCTGGAGGTCAATTTCTTCTATTACAACCACATGGATCACTTGTTTGCTCAACAAAATGGACAAGAACAGTCGGCTGCCCTTTTTATGATTGGTTTTTTCTACCTATAACAGCCCATACACCTTCAAAATCCTCCCCCCTTTGCTTGCCCCAAAGTCACTCAAGTACTTGGGTACAAGTTGGGCTTCATTGGACCATGAATAAGGTAAATAAAATGAGAGAAGACGTACATAAGAGCAGGCTGAGTCCTTTTCTCTCAGATTTCCCCCCGTTATAGACTATCATACCATTCATTTTCGTCATACCAAATGGACGGGTAAGAGGAGCTCTCACCTTTCTTGTTTGTATCTTCATCTTTAGCTCTAGTTAGCCTTCAGTTTGCATGCTCCAAATCATGCACCATAGCTTACAGTTCTTCTCCAGTTGTTGCAGGTATGCAGCTCGCATTTTGTGCCGAAAAATGCGGGCTGCATCCTGTTCAGCTCCCACTTCACTTTTTGACCTACTTAGGTCATTGACAGGTCACTTAAGTTTGTTACTTCAAGTCCCCCATGAACCTAGTGGACTTTTGGCATTTTTCTTGAGTTCTAACCATATTTTCCACTTGAATCAATGTGATTTATCTTGCAGACTGTCAATTACTTCCAGCTGATCAAGTTATAGGTTCTCATAGACTTAATTTTTTATCAATATACGTGGTACAACTGAAAATTGTATGACAAATACAAATGAACTTATATAACTAAGTGATATCTAAGTTGGTTGTTGGGTAACAATGACTGAGTTATGTATGAAAATTCCTCATATAAATCCTAGTAAAGTTCTTTTGTATTTATAAGAATCCCATGATTTATATTATGAACAATAAACTCTTTGACAATGCTGATCTTGCAGGGTCAGATACCCTGTTAAAAGATTTGGTTTTGAAGGTTATGCAGCTCACCATTATGCTTATATGGTGAAACTAGTTGAGGATGTTGAGCCCACATCTTTTGAGGAGGCTGTTGGTCATGCTCATTGGGATGCAGCAATGGATGAGGAGATGGCTGCACTAGAGGCCAATAAGACTTGGGATCTAGTATCATTGTCGAAGGGCAAGAAAGCTATTGGATGTAAATGGGTTTATAAGATTAAGCACAATGCAGATGGTTCTATTAGTAGGTACTAAGCTAGGCTGGTTGCAAAAGGCTATGCCCAGACATATGGCATAAATTATGAAGAAACCTTCAGTGCGGTTGCTAGGATGGAAATTGTCATATGTGTGATTGCTTTGGTAGCAGCCAAAGGTTGGAGGTTGTAGCAAATGGATGTGAAGAATGCCTTCTTGCATGGTGAATTGTAGGAAGAAGTGTATATGGATCAGGGGGAGTGTTGAGATGACAAGCTCAACACATACGGACGTTAATGATGGACCGCATGGTTAGATGGGTCCACACGTCTACACTTAGCACATCGGTTGTCATTATGACTCTCACATGGCCACTGACTCATTACTTATTATATTCAGGTTGTTACACTTATTTATAGCTGGCATAGTTATAGTGACAGTCGATTAGTGTAGTCGGTTATGCATTGTTTGACTTAGTAGGCCACTTTCCTTTATGTTGTATCTTATTTATACTTTGTGTACATTGTAAAGTGTGTGGAAGAAGAAGAAGAAACCAGCAAGAAAACGTTTTGGCCTCCATCTCTCTTCTTGTCTCTTGAGTGAGCTTCTCCTTGTGCATTCCGTGTGTGTTCGACGCAACATCTTGAGCAAGTCTCCCCACCACGCGATTCATGACATCGCGTGTATTGCAAGTTTTTTAATAATTATTCCGGGTAGCCCACAGACCGCAACCAACAACCATTCTTCAGTGCTGAACCTCTTTTCTCAGCCTCCTCTTCATCTTGAAGCAAACGATCACAGTCGGACAAGCATCCTTCAGCCCCTCTTCTTCTTGATTTCTTGCACATGAATTGCATCTATGTAGGAGAGAGAGGGAGGAGAGAGAAAGACTGGTTTTTATCTCTTTGCTCAGTGCATCATTCCTTGATCCGTTTATGGCGATGGAGAGCGAAGGATAGAAGCATCTCAGGGCCAAGAGGATTTCTCTTGCCTCAGACCGATCAAAAAATGATAAAAAATGGGGAAAAAATGGGGCACCGAAAATGTGACATCCCCCTCTCCCCCACAACGTTTCATTTCATGAGCTTCTTTAAGCTCTTAATTAGAGCTTAAGCTTAAAACCGAAATTATCTAGTTCATGCCTTTTGCTTTCACACTTCCGACAAGTGGGTTTTCCACTTTTGGAGGGGCAAACGACATCAAATTTGAGATCCGTCTGGACAAGTGGTTTTGTGGCATCGAAATCTACAAAGCTGGGCCTCGTCACCTCTTCTCGACTTCTAGATCCAGTAGCCGCTTCACAACCCTGAACCTTGCAGGGATTAAATGGGGGATCAAATGACCTTGGAATTGAGATCTGAGACTTGCATTGGATTCCTGACGTCGTTTTGCATCTAGGAAAACTCCAGCTTGGCCATCTGCCACCGTTTGATTTTCCATGAAAATTAGCATTAGCGCTTTAAGGACTTGCTGCTTAAAATCGTACTGATTGCCACCGCCGCCTTTGACGAAATCTATTTTTCCCTTGAAATTCATAATTTTTGGCTATTTTTAAGCACTTATTGGCATCAAAAATCATTTGTCATTGGCAACCATGGGATAGGGTGACTCAGCCCGTCGAATCCCATGAATAGATCTGCACATAAACAACAAAAAGGAGCATCAAGATGATACAAAAAATACACAACACAACACATCACAGCTCATACCCTACCCCTTGACAAAACCCAGGCATGAAATCCATGAGGAGTAGGCCTAGCATAGTCTGATAGAAGGCTCGAAGCTTAGTCACTAACCAACTGCTGCAACACAGCCAAGCTAAAAAGAACTATCAAAGAGGTCACCCTAAGTGGTGGTCTGAACTACCTACCTAACTAAGGACAACTCAACCAGGAGCTCCTCCTAGGCAAGGACTCCTATAGCCTAATCAAGAAATATTTTCTTTTAGTATATTTCTTCTTCTTTTAGGCTTTTATTTTTCCATACTCGAGCGTGTAAAAAGGAGGGAGCTGAGCATAGTGACCCAAGGAGAACAAGGCATTGGCCTCAAGTCCTGTATCGGTACCCAAAAACCTACCAAGCCCTCGTGAGGCGACACTTAATCCTTTTCTAACACCCAATTTTATTTTCACTCCAACCTTATTTTATTTATGTATCAGCCCCGGATCTTGGCTCATCCCCAAGAACCTACCAAGCCTTCGCATAGCGATAGACACCGTACCAAAACTTTTTCTTTTCTTTTTCTAAACACCATATTGGGGAATATGGAAATTTCCCATAAGTTTGGGACACGTGGTCAAATATTTGGATTTGTCATAACTTGAACACTATATCTCCAAATCGAGTGCTTTATAGCTCAATAGATTCCATTTTTCAAGCGCTTTCCAATGATAGGTCACATCATATGGTTTTGAAAAACTTATGGGCATGTTATCCGGGTGCCACCTTTTTAGTATTCAAAAAATGGGAATTGGGAGATTCCCAAACTCACTAATATTGTGTTTCTATTGTTATTGGGGTTAAACCCCTTTTTACACACCTCCGTATATTCATATATTATCTTTCAGAGGTTTAGGGTTTTGTCTCTTTCCATCATTATTTTAGTAGGCTTCTCTAACTCCCTCACAACTAGCAGGAACTCCTACAATGGCCGCCTAGTAGGTCCGTAGAACAGGGTCACTAGAACTCCCATCTAAAACAGGTCTTTCAATGCCTGACAATGCCTTGAAGGAGGCAATGAATACTCAAACCTCCCCTAGACATACAGAGCCTAAACCTGGGACTTCATGCCTCAAGAGTCGGTCCCCAATAAGAAAGAAAATAACCCTCACCCACACATATACCATTAATTGCTTAAGGGAAAAACCTCGAAAAGGGGGTGAAACCACCTGGAATGGCCACAAGAAGCTCCTTTGTAGCAAAGCCTCTCTCCAGGGACTTCGTCAACCTATATGGTGCAATCACTAAAACAACAAAGAATTAAACGTACCTGCACCAAATAGAAATAGGGCCCTCTTGGACTAAAGAAATAGCACATTTCACTCTAAACTAACTGGCCCTCTTAGCCTAAAGAAATCAGACATTAACTACTTAAAGCTACTAGCCCTCTTGGCCTAATAAAACAAACAAACCAGCTCATAGAGATCCCTCCTTGGAAGAAGGCAGATATATGCAAATACACTCCATTCCAAGGGGAAAAATAGGGCTCTCATCCCTAAACTAAATGCATCAAGTTATGGCCCATACCTCCTGCATATATAACAAGAGCCATACACATAACATGTCATCGGATCAACCTATGGATCCAAGATAACAACGGTAGATGGGTCTCGGCTACTCTTTGCATTACCCATTTCAACCATCGCCTACCATATAATGTGTGGTTTGATAACATTCCCCACAAGTGACCAGGTCCCGTCTCATTATCAATAACAACATCCGGACTAGGACCACAATTGAAGAGGAGGTCCTCTTCATAAGCAAAATTAGCTAAGGAATCCACAAACGGTTTCCAATAATGTGGAATGAGCTGAAGAGATATACTCTCAAATTCACCAAGTAGGCTTATAGCAGTTTGATGATACATATGAAGGAGAGGATTCCGGACTCCATATGTCCCATCTAGCTGGTTCAAGGTCAACTATGTTGAGATATCGAGCTCCACTCGTGATACGCCAGGGTGACCGTTGTGTATTTATGTCACCGACTTGTCAGTTGCAGACGCGGTTGGTACACCGCCCGTGAATAATAGCTACATGATAGCTATCCTTATCTACTCTAGTTCGTGGCTCAGTTAGTATGCCACCTTAGTTAGTTGAGTTTGGTTTGAGACCCATATTTAGGGTTCTTCTATTTCTTTGTAAGTGAGTTCTTTTTGGCTTATACAACTAAGAAGAGGAAAACTGTTTTCAGCCTCCACCCTTGTGTGTCTTCCCCCATTGTGCAAGCAAGAAAGCTTCAAGCGAGACTCCTTCCTTCTCTCCCACAATCTTGACATGGTATCAGAGCCTTGTTCGTGGTAAGGAGCTCAAGAAAGCAAGCCAAGCGTGCGGTGTTCTGGTAAGAGGAGCAGTGTTGCTTTCATTTTCTATTTTGGGAGCAGATCTCTGCAGGTAGCACAGCCGGAAATTGCAGGAGTGCATTGTCTCAGGTTGAGACGCCCTTCGCGGTGAAGCAAGAGGGCAGTATATGCTGCGGGCAAGGGCTTTAGCCCTTGATGACCTTGTTTTTTTGATTTGAGGCCATTTCGGGGCCTGTTTCGCAGACGGAAGTTTTCTGCACGCACTCAGGAAAAGGCTCAGTTTTATGCTGTGCAGCCACTGTTCTACAGGTCGGTGAAAAGTTACTGTAGAAATTGCATCGTATGCTTGTGCGCAAAGACATTGGGAGTTTCAGAATCATCCTTGGTTCTTGTTTATGCAAAATCGTCACTAGGAAGTGATTGTGTGGTCAAATACCACTTTCGCCAGTTTTGCAGATTTGCCCTTGTGAGGGTGAAGCTGTGTTTTTTTGCAGTGACAGAATTTCTTGCAGTATTCTGTAATGGCGTCTGATTCTCTTTCACAGATTGTCACTGAAAAGCTTGACAAGAACAACTTCCAGGCATGGAAGTTTAGAATGACGAATTTCCTTATGGGAAAAGGATATTGGGAATTTGTTGCAGGAAATGAAGAAGAACCAGTTCTTCCTGATGTTCCCAATCAACAGCAAATGCAGGCATTCAAAGCATGGCATGAGAGAGCCAGGAAAGTTATATACTGGCTGTCTATCAGCATTTCAGACTCTATGATTGTGCATATTCAGGATGCAAGTACGCCAAAGGAGGCATGGGATACTCTGTCAAAGATGTATAGCACAAATACGCAAGCCAGGAAAATGCAGCTCAAGCAAGAGTTGCACAATGTGCAAAGAGAAAATATGAGCATCAATGACTACCACATGAAGGTGAAGAAGATTGCAGATGCACTTGCTTCCATTGGGTCACCAGTGGAAGAAGATGATTTGGTTTATGTGACCTTGAATGGTCTAGGAAAGGATTATGCATAGTTTCGGACATCCATTTCAGTTCGTGAAAGATTTCCTGACTTTGAGGAGTTGATTGCTCTTCTAATTTCTGAGGAACAGAGAAATGGTGGTGCATCTTCTTCAGGAGGAACTTCAAAAGAAGCTGTCTTCTACTCAAATGCTGGAAGAGGTAGAGGCAGAGGTAGAGGAGGCCGATTTGGAGGCCGTGGCAGAAATCAGAATATGCAGCAGACTCAAGAAAACCAGTCCTATGGAGGAGGACGTGGTAACTCTAGAGGCAGGGGGAGCCAAAGAGGTCGTGGTGGATGGCAAAGAGGCCAAAATGCAAACAGTAATGTTGAATGCTACTACTGTGGTAAAATGGGTCATATGGCTAAAGACTGCTATAAAAAGCAGAATGACATCATGAATGGAAAACTGCAACAAGGAAATTATGCATCTTCTAGTAGACAGGGTGATGACAGAAATGAGCACTTGTTTATGGTGCAGCACATGAACAATTCTGTGACAAGTGCAGAAGAAAGCAATGATGTATGGTATGTTGACTCAGGTGCATCAAACCACATGACAGGTCATGCAGAATGGATGGAGGATGCAAGGAAAATGGAAAAACCAGGATTTGTGGAGACTGGTGATGATACTGCACATCCTATTGTGCAGATTGGAAAAATTCCCTTGTCTATGCAGGATGGGAAAAAGAAATACATGTCCGATGTATTTCATGTCCCGAATATCACCAAGAATCTGGTTTCTGTTGGTCAAATGGTTGAACAGGGCTTGCAGGTCAGATTTAATCCTCATGGATGCTTTGTTGAGGATATGAAAAATAAAGGTCGCTTGATAGCAAAAGGAAAGAAGAAGGGCAGAATGTTTACATTGGATGCAGACATGTCTGAATTGAGTGCAGCAATGTTTGCACATGGGACCGGTGTAGTTGCAGATATTGATATCTGGCATAAACGCATTGGTCATGTTAATGTACAGCGACTTAAATCAATGCAGGCCCAAAATATTGTTGCAGGTTTGCCGAAATTCAAGGTTGCAGAAATGCATAAGGTATGTGAAGCCTGTCAGTTTGGAAAACAGGCAAGGAAACCATTTCCTAGACATGTTCAAGAGAGTGAAAAGTCATCGGAATTAATCCACTCAGATGTGTGGACTACTAAAGCTGGATCTCTTGGAGGCTGTCATTATTTTGTCACTTTTATTGATGACTATAGCAGAAAAGTTTGGGTGTATTTTATGAAAAAGAAAAGTGAAGTTTTTGGGCATTTCAAAACCCTTAAAGCTATGGCTGAAAAAGAAACAGGTCTGCAAATAAAATGCCTAAGGTCAGATGGAGGGGGAGAGTACCTCTCAAATGAGTTTGCAAAGTTCTTGCAGGAGCATGGCATAAAGCAGCAATATTCATGCAGTTATACCCCACAACAAAATGGAATTGCAGAAAGGAAAAACAGGCATATTGGAGAGGTATCTCGTGCCATGCTCAATGAAAAAGACTTGCCAGATTTTTATTGGGCTGAAGCAGTTGCTACAACAGTCTACATAATGAACAGGACTCCCACTGCAGCAATACATGGAATGACTCCAGAGGAGAGGTATACTGGTAGGAAACCAGATATTTCTCATTTGAAAATTTTTTGTTGCATTGCCTATGTACATGTGCCAGATGAGCTGAGATCCAAGTTGGATCCAAAAGCTGAGAAGTGCATCTTTATTGGTTATTCTCTGCAGCAAAAAGGGTATAGATGCTATAACCCTTCTACTCGTAAGTTTACAGTGAGCAGAGATGTTGTTTTTGATGAGATGAGTAGCTGGTATAAACCAGTAAATGTGATTGATGATGTAGATGCACAAAATGGTAATGCTGCACAAAATTCACAGCAGCAGTCACAAAATATTAGTGGACCTGGAGCGTCCTCTAGCAGTGGTTCACATTCTTCGCCATGGACAGGCAGATTGAGATCAGGAGAATCTTCTCAAAGTAATGCAGATAGTGGTATGCAGGTATCACGAAAAGGAAAAGAGAAGGTTGATCAGCCCATGTTTGATGTGAATGCAGGTCACTCTTATGTGGATGGTGAATCCAGTGGCTCAGAACAGAGCATTGATGATGAGTTGGGTATTCCTTCTATTGTTACACCTGGAGTAAGGAAGACCAGGGATGTTTTGAGAGCACCTGGGAGTGAACCTACTTTGCGCAGGTCTACGAGAGCTAGGTATCCTGTGGATAGGCTGAAATATGATGGATTTACAGCCATTCACTATGCATATATGGTCAAAGTGATACAGGAACCAGAACCCACTTCTTTTGAGCAAGCCATGGGAAAAGAAAAATGGGAGAAAGCCATGGATGAAGAAATGGATGCCTTGGAAGCAAATGCTACATAGGAATTGGTACCTTTGCCTAAAGGTAAAAATGCAATTGGCTGTAAGTGGGTTTATAAGGTGAAGCACAATGCAGATGGTTCTGTGAATAGATACAAGGCAAGATTAGTAGTCAAGGGGTATGCACAAACATATGGCATTGACTATGAAGAAACATTCAGTCCGGTTGCAAGGATGGCAACCGTAAGAGCAGTCATTGCTATGGCTGCATCAAAGGGATGGTCTTTACATCAGATGGATGTAAAGAATGCCTTCTTGCATGGTGATTTGCAAGAAGAGGTCTATATGGAGCAGCCACCAGGTTATGTGCATGCTGTTCATCCTGAGTTTGTTTGCAGGTTGAAGAAAGCCTTGTATGGCTTGAAGCAAGCACCTAGAGCATGGTCTGACAAGATAGGACAGTATCTTGTCACTATTGGCTTTCAGATTTCCAAGGCAGATTTCTCACTTTATGTGAGAAAAACAGAGAAAGGTATTATGCTACTTGTCATTTATGTTGATGATTTGATTATGACAGGTGACATTGATGAAGATATCCTTCATGTGAAAATGCTATTGAAGCAGAAGTTTGAGATGAAGGATTTGGGAGAGCTGCGTTATTTCTTGGGCATTGAGGTGATTAGATCACCAAGTGGGATACAGCTCTTGCAGAGGCAGTATGGATTGGACATGTTGTCCAAATATGGGATGACAGGCTGTAAGCCTATTTCAGTTCCTTTGGAGCAGAATGTGAAGCTGAGCACAGATGCAGGTGAGCTTCTAGAAGACCCTACTATGTACAGACGCATAGTAGGAAGTTTGATTTATATGACTATTACCAGGCCAGATTTGAGCTATGCTGTTGGATTGGTAAGTCAGTTTATGCAGGCTCCAAGGAAACCACATTTGGATGTGGCTAGACGCATACTCAGGTATGTGAAGTCCACATTGCAGTATGGACTATTTTATGAGACTGGGATTCAGATACAGTTGCATGGATACACTGATGCTGATTGGGCTGGTAGTATTTCTGATAGACGATCTACCAGTGGATATGTGTTCTCTTTTGGGAGTGCTACCGTCACTTGGAGCAGCAAGAAACAGCCTACAGTTGCCTTGTCGAGCACAGAGGCTGAGTACAGGGGTGCAGCAATGGCTGCATGTGAGGTAGCTTGGTTGCATAAGCTACTTTATGATATGCATCAGTCTACAGATGGGCCAGTTGTCATTTATTGTGACAACATGAGTAGTATACACTTGGCAAATAACCCAGTCTATCATGCTAGAACAAAGCACATTGAGATGCACTATCACTATGTGTGAGAGAGGGTTTTACTAGGTCTTATTGATCTAGTTTATGTCAGCACAGAGGATCAGGTAGCTGACATATTCACGAAGGCATTGGGCGCAGAGAAGCTGCGCAAGTTCAGAGACCTGCTTGGTGTGCAGGAATTGGGATTGAGCTCGAGGGGGAGTGTTGAGATATCGAGCTCCACTCGTGATACGCCAGGGTGACCGTTGTGTATTTATGTCACCGACTTGTCAGTTGCAGACGCGGTTGGTACACCGCCCGTGAATAATAGCTACATGATAGCTATCCTTATCTACTCTAGTTCGTGGCTCAGTTAGTATGCCACCTTAGTTAGTTGAGTTTGGTTTGAGACCCATATTTAGGGTTCTTCTATTTCTTTGTAAGTGAGTTCTTTTTGGCTTACACAACTAAGAAGAGGAAAACTGTTTTCAGCCTCCACCCTTGTGTGTCTTCCCCCATTGTGCAAGCAAGAAAGCTTCAAGCGAGACTCCTTCCTTCTCTCCCACAATCTTGACAAACTAGGAATCCCCTTTTATTAACAATTGCCTAATACCACCTTTCTTAGCAATATTTAATCCCATAATCAGGGCTTTATACTCGGCCATGTTGTTAGTGAATCCTACCCCGAGGTAAGCAGCTAATTTCATTGTAACTCTACATCGGGGATCTCGGATAACTACTCCAATACTTCCTTTTCTATTAGGGCCCCTGGAAAATGTATACATCCATAATGGGTTTACACAGCCAGCCATCAAGAACTCCCCTATTCGTAATTGTGATAGTCAAAGTTCAACATATTTAGAGGATGAACTGACGGCTCCATCGCACCTTCTTCATTAAACTCAACAGGGATGCTTGTCAAGATTTGTAAGCAGTGATGGCAAAAAAACTTTAATTTCCCACACAAAGGTACAGTCTTCTTGCTCAATCACTTTATATCCCTTGCTCCACCAGATAAGCCTCCCCTAATGATATCTTTGCTTGAGATATGGGTGCTCCAAATAAGGGATTAACCGCCCTATCAACCAATTTAAGTTCTCTTGCAGGTCTCCAATCAG